>NC_084735.1:30604117-30609117 GCF_033978785.1 Entelurus aequoreus | reverse complement strand
GTCATTTAGTAGTAAGTAAACAAACAAAGGCTCCTAATAGGTCTGCTGGCGTATGCAGTAACATATTGTGTCATTTCTCATTCTATTATTTTGTCTAAATTATGAAGGACAAGTTGTAAAAAATCTATTATTAATCCACTTGTTCATTTACTGTTAATATCTGCTTACTTTCTCTTTTAACATGTTCTATCAACACTTGTGTGTACAGAAACATATTTCCTGAGTTTATAAACATAATATATATATTTTTTTTTTTTTTAAAGAAAAAAAGATTTTGCAATGATAAAAAATATTGATGTAATCATTGTAGTATCGACTAGATACACTCTTGTACTTGGTATCATTACAGTGGATGTAAGGTGAAGATCAACCTATGGCATTTGTTTACATTGAGGAGCGCTAGCTTTTGTAAACAGTGACGCCGGTGAGCTATTTTATCCTCCTACGGTGTGTAGTGAAGCATGTTTAGCTAGCCTGCAGGGATGATACTTGTAAGAAACGTAGTTTAGTTGTTGCCATGGAGGCGAGGAAGTAGTTAAAACACTGCTGACTGCGGTCGGACGTTAGCCGCTAGCTAGCGAGCTATGTTTTAAAGCAGGGGTCCCCAACTTCCGGTCCGTGACGCATTTGCTACGGGGCCACACAGAAACATTAAATAATTTATAAACGACCGCCTTAACTTTCGCCTGTCCCACTAAACACACCAATAAGCTTGTTTATAGATAAACCATAAAACTCCTCATAAGAAGTCGCCATTCGTTATATTTGTTATAACTTTGTGACATGATACAATGCACATTAATGAAGATATAAAATATAAATGTGACAGATAGTAGCAGGTTGATGGTAGTATACATTGCAAAGAAACAAGCCCAGGGCTCCCACTAATTCGGCGTTGTAGTGAGTTCTATTTTTCATGCATTTATTTTTGCTGTATTTATTTGCCACACGTGGAAATAATGCCTACATTAAACTGGGACGTGGTGAAAAAAAGGTTGGGGACGCTTGTTTTAAAGCACCTCTTGTAGAGCAGCGTGTTATAGTGTATTAGCTTCACCTTTATTGTTAGTTTTTAGGCCAAAATTTGTCCATTCTCCTTTTCTGTCGACATACTGTGTCTGCTTGTAAGTACCTTGTGATTGTGCGCTGCCGAACATGCTCTTCTGCTCGTAAAACCAGCAATGTCTAGACGTGACGACGGCGCTCCGGCATGCCCGTTAAAAAAAACAAAAAAAAACAACATTATTTTTCAAAGGCAGTATAGTACCGTTTTTGATATATTAGTACCGCGGTACTTTACTAGTACCAGTATAACGTACAATCCTAATATACATACATACATACGTACGTATATACACACTATATATACTGTATATACACACACATATATACACACTATATAAACACTATATATTCATATATACATACATACATATACATATGGCCATCCATCCATCAATTTTCTACTGCTTGTCCCTTACGGGGTTGCGGGGGGTGCTGGAGCCTATCCCAGCTGCACACGGGCGGAAAGCGGGGTACACCCTGGACAAGTCGCCACCTCATTGCAGATATACATATCAACAATATCAATTAAACATGTTAATAATTTTCTACTATTGCTTCTGTGCGCCTGTGTCCAAGGACTTATTTCCTGAGTTTGAAAACAATAACAAAAACAACAAAAGACGTTGTGATAATAAAAAATATTGCTCTAACCACTGTAGTATCGAACCATATACTATACTTGGTATTGTTACTATCGATATTTGTATCGATCTGCCTGCCTTTGTTTACATTCAAGAGCTCTAGAGTTAGCATATCCTCCTACGGTGTGTAGTGTTAACATGTTTTGCTATTCCTCGTCCTCCAGTGATGATACTTGTAAGAAACATCGTTTACTATGAGGGCGAGAATTGCGGACTTAAGAGTGGCATCATTTGCACTGTGGTGGGACGTTAGCCGTTAGCTTGCTAGCAAAGACACTATCGTGTGTTGAGAATGCGTTCACTCGCTTGTCGCTGTCAAATTTGCGGGACACAGCTAAAATGTTACATCAACATGCATTATCACGATATATATACCATAGTACTTAAAACTCTGTTGTCGGCCAAATATATTATTTATATTGTATATATGGTTCAACTCTACTACTGTATTGAGTCTTCTATTATTTTTCTGATAAATACACAACATGGGTGTTGTTATTAAACCCCTTATGTCTGGCTAACTTGAAAATGATCACACAGATTAATGAGCGCTACAAAAAAAAGAACACTGTAATTACTACGAAATACAGTACAATTTTGGCAACTGGAAAGCACATGTGTTTAAAATTTGAGCAAGATTGGTTGAAAAACATTGGCCATTTGTCTAACGATTATATCACTTAGAACATGACTCTCAAACTGTGGTTTGAGAATCCATCGAGTGGTATGCCAAAGAATCACCTAATTAAATATTGTAATGACGTCACTCAGGTTTTTATCAAAGGTTTATCAGCCTTCAATAGAAGTTGTAACAATCTGACTATTGTAGGTTGTAGTCAATGCCAAAATAAACAATTAGAACACAAACAGAATCGTCTTACCCTGTCATTTATATTGCTCAACGTGCGTGGCAACCAAATGTTCTCCACATTCTTTGCTTACGCCCGTTCTTTCTCACCCTCTCAGCCAATCAACACAAACAACAGCAATAACTGCAGCTATGCATAGCCTCTTTTGAGGATAATAACATTAAGTATTGTAATTTGTTTTATTTAACATGTAAGTACAGTACAGTTTTGTTCAACTGTTAAATAACTTTTCATTTCATCTTTAAAAATTTTATTTTTTATATTTATTTTCAGTACAATGTTTAACTTTTATATGCAATGAATTGTATAAGATTCATTATTTAAGTACAGTGTTTTATTTTCCTATATTTAAACACAGTGTTACTGTTCAAACTGTGTGCAACGTTACAGGGGCCAAAAATATTAAATATACTTGTTAAATATAACCTCTGCCTTGTTTTTAATGAATATTTTGGACAACTACGATTATGGTGGTACTTGGAGAGCCAAGAACCTGCTCAGTGGCCTTCTGGTTAGAGTGTCCGCCCTGAGATCGGTAGGTTGTGAGTTCAATCCCAGGCCGAGTCATACCAAAGACTATATACCAAAGGGACCCATTACCTCCCGGCACTCAGCATCAATGGTTGGAATTGGGGGTTAAATCACCAAAAATGATTCCCGGGCGCAGCCACCGCTGCTGCTCACTGCTCCCCTCACCTCCCAGTGGGTAATCAAGGGTGATGGGTTAAATGCAGAAAATAATTTCGCCACACCTAGTGGTACTTTACCTTTTTAACTTAACTTAAGTGTTGAGTGTCTGAGGTGGTACTTAGTGGAAAAAAGTTTGAAGACCACTAACTGTCTATCTGTGTTGGCCCTGCGATGAGGTGGCGACTTGTCCAGGGTGTACCCTGCATCCCGCCCGTGTGCAGCTGAGATAGGCTCCAACACGCCCCGCGACCCCGAAAGGGTCAAGCGGTAGAAAATGGATGGCTGAATGGACCACTAACTTAGAAGATATCTGTTGTATTGCAGAACCTCAGTTTTTGTACTTTGCACCTCTCGTAGGATTCGCTTTTCTGTTAACATTTTCACCCTAAGCTTCTTGCCGGAGTTTTAGTATAAGGACTTGGTTGTCATACAACCCGTCTGATTACCCGCGGATCTTTCCGCATACTTAAATGTACAAATGTAACGGAGGCCAGTGTACATTGGTAAACCTCACTCCCTAAGATCTTAAGAGTTTGCGTTGGACATCGAGTTAACAGTTCGGACTTTTAGCTCGACACCTAGCACTCTTGCACTGTCATTCAGTGGACCCAGGTTCGGAACGAAAACAGTGGCAGTACCAGATGAGTTACACAAATAAAGAATCCCATGCATTGGTGAGTTTTCTTGTGCTAATATTACAGTGTGTGTTCGTAATGTGTCTTTATTACATCACCTCCCCCTCGGAAGTCATTCTTCCCCATCTCCGTTGCTCCTCTACGACATCATCATCACTGGTTGACTCGGTACTTCTTTGCTAACTAACATAGTTACACTACAAGTTTCTGTACTTTTTTCCACAGAGTGTGATCGCAAAATCAGCCATTTGCTCAAAGAAAGTTGCAAGTACTAGCACTTTGAAAAATAAGGTGAGAAACACTATTGAATTTAAGTAATAAAGTTTAAAGGTTGCGTTTATGCAGCACTCCCCTTTTCTCATTCTGCTCATCGCTGACAAATCTTCAATAAAGTTTAAAGTGATGTTAAATGTAAAATTATCTATTTCAGTCATCATTCATATTTATTTTGCGTTGTTTTTTGCATTTAAAACTACACTTAGTCTCTTTAAAATGTGTATTTTCAGATGTCCGGAAAGGATTAAATGGATTGTTTTTATTTGTATTTGTACAATTCGGTCCTCGTCTGACCTTATGGAACGCAAAGCTAACTATAAAAACTGAGGTAGCATTGTATTGGTCTTCCGAAGCATTTTGAGCTCAACCCACAAGATCATTTACTGTTTTGAAACAGCATCTGGCAATGTTCATCTTGATAAATACCTCATGAAAAGGCCTGTATTTTTTTAAGATTAGGATTCATGCATTACTCACTGAGGCGTGAGGGCAAAGTGAAAATAAACCCTGGATACACATTGTCGGAGCGCACCATGCCAGCTAACAACCAGATCATCAAAACCTTTGTAATGTGCTACATTTTGTGCAAGGTTATTCTCTGAAAACATGGTTCTCTCACTTAATGAAAGAGAACTTAAATTCAGCTCGTCCACACTTTTGTTGACTATACAAAACAGTACAGTTGACGGTGCAGTTTTACCAACATTTCCAGTAAAACTGAATAAGCTTTGAGGGAATCGGCCATGTTGGCTTTCGCAATATAATTTTCATGAGTTGCATGTATAGACATACAAATATAGACATACAAATGTTCCAATGTGCTG
>NC_084735.1:30581617-30599117 GCF_033978785.1 Entelurus aequoreus | reverse complement strand
TGTAGCGTCCACCCTGTCCTCGATGTCCTGTCCAGCCGCAATCCGTTTGTTTTCCAGGTGGATGTTCTGTAAAGTGTTGGGTTGTGCTTTTTTGTATGATTTGGTGATGCTTCTGTCCAGTAAAGTGTTATGTTCTTGTATGTTCATTCTGTAGAAATTTGTGGTTTTATCGGCGGCTATGATGAGGTTGCTTACTTTGTTGATGCGCTCCGTGTCATTTTTCAGCTTGGTGAGGAGTGGGTTGCGAACTGGCTTGAATTTGACTGATTGTATCATTTTGAGCATGTCGTTTTCAAAATCCTTTAGTTCCTCAACTGTGGGTGGGTTCTTGGTGGATTTGAATCCGTAAGTTTTCTTTTGTGTTCCTTTTGTTTCAGGGTGGAGGAAAAAGTGTGCTTTCCATCGCATCCTTCTTAGGAAGTGTTCCGTCTTTTCTATGAGCCTTAGCTTGTAGTCATTCTGCGCGGGTATGGGAATGTTCTTCGTGGAGTAGTCGATGTTGAATTTTTCCATTTCTGATCGTCGTACAGTGCTCAACAAATGTGAATTTCAGAAGCAAAACCTTGCGGAACACTACAGAACTCATGAGCCAATCACCACGCCCCTACGCCTGCCTGTACCCACCCGTACTGTGCCCTATACAAACCATGGTATGTGAATGCTTCCATTAAAATCTCCTGGCGATTGAGGAAACCCTCATGAAACAGGCCTGTAGAGATGAAATAGTCTTGTGATTTTTTCCCACACATACATATTACGCTCCACCACGGTATCGAGCACTATTTTTTTTTGGATAATCTAATTAAGACATATATATATATATATATATATATATATATATATATATATATATATATATATATATATATATATATATATATATATATATATATATATATATATATATATATATATATATATATATATATATATATATATATATAGGGATGGCGTGGCGCAGTTGGAAGAGCGGCCATGCCAGCAACCTGAGGGTTCCTGGTTCGATCCCCACCTTCTACCAACCACGTCACGTCAGTTGTGTCCTTGAGCAAGACATTTCACCCTTGCTCCTGATGGGTCCTGGTTAGGGCCTTGCATGGCAGCTCCTGCCATCAGTGTGTGAATGGGTGAATAATGTCATTGCGCTTTGAGTACCTTGAAGGTAAAAAAGCGCTATACAAGTATAATCCATATAGGAACTTTAGTAATTCATTACACATTTTTATGTATATATTATATATGTAAACATACAGGAAATGTATGAATATACAGTATTACATGAAAATACTGTAGCAAAGTTTCCTGCACATTTATCTGTTTACGTTAATATAATGAACACTAGAAGACTAGCATTTGTCCTGTCCCTGCTTCCTCAAGGTAGACTTTAAAGTTAAAGTTAAAGTACCAATGATTGTCACACACAACATTAGGTGTGGTGAAATTTGTCCTCTGCATTTGACCCATCCCCTTGTTCACCCCCTGGGAGGGAAGGGGAGCAGTGAGCAGCAGCAGTGCCGCGCCCGGGAATAGTTTTTGGTAATTTAACCCCCAATTCCAACCCTTGATGCTGAATGCCAAGCAGGGAGGCAATGGGTCCCATTTTATAGTCTTTGGTATGACTCGGCCAGGGTTTGAACTCACAACCTACAAATCTCAGGGCGGACACTCTAACCACAAGGCCACTGAGCAGATCATGAAATAGAATAATTCAAATCCTTTACAAATGCTACATTTGTGTTGTGTTACACTTCATCCCAGTTTATATTGTTTAAAACAAATAAAAAGTTAAAATTTACAATATTGTCTTGTGCCTCCAGGTTTTCACTCAGTACTGTTACCCTAACATATAACTCTGAAAAATGTGGAATATTCCACAGGTTACGTGGTACACAGGGAGTTGCATCATTCTGATCCTCTGCAGGCCTCAGGAACCCCATAGGGAAGTTCACTCATTTATTTTCTATAAAAATGAGGGGTACAGGGGGTTAAAATCAAACTTATTTTTTATGTTGTTTGTTCTTAAAACATTTATTTTGTTGAATGACTGTAATGTGCTTTATGTCAACATGATATCAGCATAAATGTCAGATGGCTATATTTCATGAATTTGCGAATTTTATGCAAACATGTTGTAATGTCTTGCAAATTCTTAATGAGCGTCGCCAATATGTGCAACTAAAGGATAGACTGCAAAATTGTAACTACTTTCCATTTATGGAAAGGTTCATTTAATAGTAAGCATATGTATTATTAATATTATTATGCACATCTGGTGTATAGCTTCAGCTATCCTGCATGGAAAGGCGGTCAGGAATTTAGAGGCAGGCAGACACGGCAACCAAAAGCCTCACTGCATTTGCTTTAATTTGCCTATGATGTCATCCTTTTGCTCTAGCTCACCTGTGATTGGATGACTAGCACAGCATCTGCTCAGGCTCACTGATAGCATGGAGCTCAAGGTGGAGGGAGGTCTCATCAAGGCACTGTGGATCCCAGAATGGTTGTCCTGACAACGCCTGTAATGTCGACACTCCTCATCGGCGAGCAACATGGCTGATCAGTGACAGCTGCTGATCAAATGGAGAATCTGATCTTTTAAAAAGACAACAACCATTAAAAGAACATCTATATTATTAAACTCATCAAAATGTCATACATGGATTTTGTCTTAAGAGGTTTTAAATATATGGGACATCTCGTATAATCCCACACAGACATCAATCTTGGGAATATCAAGCCTCTCTTGAGCTCTCTCGTATGGTAGGCTTAAGCTGTGACAACACGCACTTACACATCTGACAATACAGGCCAAACATAATAAAGTAGTGTCTGAAAGTACCAGTAGAGTGGAAAAACAAGTTGACTTTATATGTTTGCTTGTGTTTCATTGTATCCATTAAACCAGTGTTGTTCAACCTTTTTTGAGGCTAGGCACATTTTTCTCAAGAAAAAAATCCAGAGGCACACCACCAGCAGAAAACATAAAAAAATGAAATTCCACCAGGTCGTCGTGCCTTATTTTGAGTTTGTTAATGTTCTCCTGTGTTTAGTGCTTTAGTTCTTGTCTTGCGCTGTTATTTTGGTGGCCCTTCCTGTTTTGTTGGTGTTTTCCTATAGCAGTTTCATGTCTTCCTTTGAGCGCTATTCCGCGTAAATAGCCGCTATTCCGGCTATTTACGTTGTTGCTATCCTTCTTTGTGTGGACATTGTTGATTGTCATGTCAAGAACGGATGTACTTTGTGGACGCTGTAAGTTTTTGCTGTCGTCCAGCATTCTGTTTCTGTTTACTTTGTAGCCAGTTCAGTTTTACTTTCGTTTTGCATAACCCATTGCCTTTCCCTTTCCCTTTTGTTAATTTTTGGTTTAAGCATTACATAACTTTTTACCTGCACGCTGCCTCCCGCTGTGGTCCGCATATTGGGATGACAATAAACCATCCTCGTCTCACCCGACACATTCCGACTTTTACAAAGCAATTAACTACCTGCTGCCACCTACTGACATGGAGTATTACGTGGTTACCCTGCCGAGTTTTACACAGCACAGACACTAAGCAACGGCACATTATTTGCAGAATATAATTATTGATTTGCAATAAATATTTTTTGGACCCATTAGGTGAAGATGCATAATTTCCCACGGCAGACCAGACAATATCTCACGGCACAGTGGTTGAAAAACACTGCATTAAACCATGTCCAATTGTATTTACAATCTGCAAAGTATGTGAAAACACTGCTTGAACAACACAAAATGTCACAAATTCAGTCAGCCATTTTGAATATTTCGCTCAGAATACCTTCGGCTATTTTCGGAGATTGGCATCACGGTAGTAACGCTTCTGTACCCTGACAACGTTATCAGATCAGTCATACCGGAAATACACAAACATTGAAATGTGGTGTTTATTATTCACAATCCTTATGTAAGACAAGAACTCATATGCTTGGCTTTTTATGGATTCGAAATTGTAAATAAAGAGCTAACAATTGAGTGAAGAGATTGAGGGTCCTTTGTTGCGCTAATTATACTCTCTCTAAAAAGAATTAGGTTATGTCATGACCTGAAAATTAACCAAATATGTGTGATATAGTTATTATAAGCGCCAACGCAGACAGACTATTCTAGCCGCCCATTGATAGCAGGGAGCTAATGCTAGATTATGCTCAGTGATGGGCATTAACAAACTACATAAACTGCGTAGCTTAGCTAAAATTTCCAGTAGCTTGGCAGTAGTTTAGCGACTTTTTTTAACCAGTAGCTTTTTCTGTCGTTTAGCTAGTTTTAGACCCATGTGGCGATGTAGCTTACATCAAAACTACACGCTACAAAGAGAGAAAATAGACTGCGAATACAGGCCAAAAATAATATAGAGGAAATATATTGGCCTGGATAAATGAGAACATCCATACATACAAAGAAAATCCATGATGTTTGGTTGGTGTTCGCATGATGAGTCACAATTGGCGAAGGTTAGGGCGAAACATAACAGACTGGCCAATCAGAGGCAAGATAAGGCAGGTCATTGAAACTAGTAAGCAAAATCATAAGTCACACACTCATGTCATGTGAGATTTTTCCTTAAGTTATGAAGATGACGTGCAGAAATCCCACAATAATGCGTGTCCTTAGCCATATTTAGACAAATGTATGCGTTTAGAGAAAACAACGCCCAAAACCTTAGATTTTAGTTGTTTACTTTGTAAACTACAATCATAACTGCTCTCTTCAGGCCAAACATAAATTTAAGAACACACATTAAGGTGAGTTGAGTTCATGAAACGTTTTACTGCACATAACTATTACTAACTGTTCCCAAACAACACACAAGTATTTTTTTTTTATCAAGGTATAGATAGATGCTCTTTTTTTTACTGTAGGCAGAGAAAATTAATAACATTATGGGGTGGGCCAAAGAAAAGGCAATCTAAATAAATATATACAGTAAATGGGTTATACTTGTATAGCGCTTTTCTACCTTCAAGGTACTCAAAGCACTTTGACACTATTTCCACATTTACCCATTCACACACACATTCACACACCGATGGCCGGAGCTGCCATGCAAGGCCCTAACCACGACCCATCAGGAGCAAGGGTGAAATGTCTTGCTCAAGGACACAACAGACGTTACTAGGTTGGTAGAAGGTGGGGATTGAACCAGGAACCCTCAAGTTGCTGGCACGGCCACTCTCCCAACCTCGCCACACCGTCCCCAGTGGAGTGCGGGGAACCTTAGAGGTAGTAATAGTAGTAGTACATTAACATTGATATTATACATGTGGGCCCACAGATATAACTGCTGTTAAATGTAGCTTTGATGTAGCAAGCTACTTTTGCCGTGTAGCTTGTAGCGTAGCTTGCTACAATTCTCCGGGGATAGCTTCACCTGTAGCTTAGCTACATTTAATCGAGAGTAACTTGTTGCTTAGCTTGCTACATTTTCCAAGTAGCTTGCCCATCACTGCTTACGCTGCTGTGGTTGACACACTGAGCCAGTGGCTGCTTCTGCTTTGTCTCAAACTTGCTAAAAGTAAATTCTACATTATTAATGCATCTTTCACCTGGTAGTAGACAAATATGGCTATTGACTGACAGGCTGGTCGACTTTCACGTCCGGAGATGGCATAATAGATCCCCCAAAAACGTTCCTGCAGGAAACTTTTTTTTTAACCCTTCGTGAGGATTGTGATTGAATCTTCATCCAAACAGAGTTATGTGAGCGTCCGGTCAGTCGGCATCCCAGCGAGGGTGGAAATATTACAGTAAGTGTTTGTTTTATTTTGGTTTGTTATGGTTAGTTTCCATGTTTAGCATCTAGGCTTCTAAAACGTATTGCTCATCCTCTTTGTGTTCGGGCTAAAAAATATAAGGTCCTGGATCATAATTTTTCCAAAAGTAATTGTTGTTGGCTCTCACAAAGTCTGCTTGATTAGCATTGTTGGTAGGGAAGTGCTCTGTGGTTCCTAGTGTGACGTCATGCCATCACATGACTAGCTGCCTCATTATCCCTCAAAATGGCTCGGGAATATCCGTGAATATCCACTATTTTGATCATATCTATTTAACTTTGGAAGTCTTATGGTGTCATAAATCAGATAAATGACACTAGCTTCAATATCGAGGCAACTTGTTTTTACACTTTACTGGTACTTTAAGTACACATTCAAACGGTATTCCCTTAATGTAACTGATGGTGGCGCACCGCCACAGCAAAATCATACCCACCACACTTTGAAAATAAGGGTTCTTTACGTGAAAACAAATTTAAGCAATATAATGTATTGTAGCTTCCAGAAGAAGTTATAAGTCTGACACTGTTACCATATGTTTTTTGACTATAAGGCGCACCGTTGATTTATGAGAAAATGAAAGGATTTGAAGTGCGCCTTATAGTCCGCAAAATACGTTAATTAATAATAACAGAGACTTGTTTCTAAATGTATGTATACATTTTTGAGCCTTTTTAAAGAAAATCATATCATCAATGCAAATCATACAATGATTTGACTACGGCCTCATCGCCACATGGAATCTTGGCAATCCAGGGGAAACCCTGCATTCACTTTCTACTGCTTATCATGTTCATGGTCACGAATGTGCAGAAGCCTATCCCGGCTGGATTGGTCACCTGTAAATCACATATTAGTCCCTTTGGCTTTTTTTGTATCATTTAGCCGTGGCTGTTTTTTCAGAAAGTTGCGGCATGGATGTTTTAAGGCGTATTTTTTTACAATAACGTTGAATCAAATTGTGATTTTATGAATTTGTTATCAATGTTTGACTGTTCCTCGTCACATCAATCTAAAAAAGCACGGGATTTCAACAAGGAAATTACTGATGTTTTACTCATTTAATAGCACACAGCCTGAAGAATAGACAGTAGATGGCAGTAATAACACATACTCAGAGCTCATTGTTTGTACAATACTGTTTATAACTAAAAGCAATATTCAATTATATTACATTAAGAAACAGCTGGAACTTGTGGTGCTCTGTCGTCCAAAAGTTGCGCTTGAAAATATTTGTATACCTCAAGTATTCATGTATGGTCCAAGAAATGCAGAGGACAAATTTCACCACACCTAGTGTGTGTGTGAGACAATCATTGGTACTTTAACTTTAACCTTAACTCTTAATTTACTTTCACACGTTCAGAGCATTTGTCAACCGACCTAAAGTGGTAATTTTTGTTGGTAAATGAGTGACAATGAAATATCATCATCAAACTTCAACATCTCTAACATGTACATGCTGCCTACATTCTTAAAAATGAGAATCTGTTCTTAATTGCCTTACCAGAAAAATCTAGGGAGCAAATGTTTATTTACCTCATTACCCAGAAGGCTTAGAGCTGTAGACATGAAGTATGTCTGCACGGAAGGACGACAATTATACCATTTGAGCAATAAAGAGTTGATATAAAGTTCCAGATTCTGTTCCTGCTTTGTGTACACAAGAAACAAACATACGTTTGGATTACACAGTTGACGAGCGTGTTTGAGCGCCGCTCGAGGAGTCTAATTTGATTGGCGAGAATGACACTGATTGGCCAAAATGTCATTGACATACAGATAAACAACCATTCACCCTGACATTCACACCTATGGACAATTAGAGTCTTCGGTTAACCTAAGGTGCATGTTTTTGGTCTGTGGGAAGAAATTACATGTAAACTACTGTAAGTACATGCAAACTCTGCACAGAGATGCAGAGGCTGGGATTCAAGCCTATGCAGAACCACCAGGCTGCACGGTCAGATGTGCCCAAACTGATAAGCTGTTTACAAAAATGCTAAAAATGTTGCATAAACATCGCCGACAAGAACCTACAGCAATGTACAGTATTAGGGTAAGGCCACTGATGTCCGCTATAGACGGTATTAAATGCTCTCCATTTTTCTACATCAGATTAACCTCTTTAAGCTGTCCACTGGTAAACTTGGCATGTCGAACATAATAGGTCACGCTCATCCATGCTACAGCTGCATTCACAAACAGAGCCACTACTTTTAGTGTCTGTTGTTGGCACAACTCAGATTGCCAATCTCCCCCCAACTCCAAACAGAATTTGATTGAGGTTAGTGGGCCTCTGTCCATTTCATAATGCATGGTAACTATTGATAACAGTTTTTTTCTTGATTGGAATAATTGTGCAACAGAAGGTTAAGCGTGGTCATCTGCGCACAGCGATGGAAGATTACAGCTTGGTTTTTAATGTGGTGCACTGCCAGGTTTTTTTTAAATTAAGGCGTCGCTGTTCTGCACATTTTGGTGTGTTTAACCAAAGCGGATGCGACGGCTAAGTGTGAGCTGACATTGAAAATTAAGAAAGGAATTGCTGAGATGCGGAGAAAGGGTAGGATTAAATCAACTCTGAATCTTCCTACTCCTTTTCGGACATTTTGAATTCTGTCAAAATTAGGGATGTGCCGATCGATTGACCACAGATTTTTGTGAAAAGTATGTGATCGGCCATTGCCGATTGATGCCTTTAATTGCAGGTCAAAAACGCTGATTCTCCCTGGTTGACAAGTACCTAGCAACTAATAAAAGGCTGCACTTTTTGGGGCAAATTTTGTCTATCATTTCCAATACTTATGTAACACAAAAATTACATGCATTCTTAATGGTAAATAAACGCTATAAAAAGTCAGCTAACAATGGAGCTAATGGGATTCTATTCTGCCTAAGAAACCCTCTAAAAAGCCAACCAAACTAATAAAACATCACTTACTGTACAAGGTCTGTTGTCATTAAGATGCCGACTGCTAGGATGTTAATATATTCCCATTTAGAGGGAGAAAAGAGGTGTGAAACCAAGCGTCTTTTCGGGTCGTTCTTGCCATTCCCGGGTCTAAATTGGCTGTCAAAGTGTACCAATTTGCCAGAATACATCCTCGTCTTTCTACTATCCAGGTGAGATGCATGATTAATGATATAGAATAAAGTTTGATGTGCAAGGAAACGAGGAAGCAGCTCATCAGTCTACCATAGGCACACAAGCTTGTGATCACGGTGCCGCTCTAAATAGTTAGTCTGCGTTAGCGACTTAGCGCTTATAATAATAACATCACTAATACTTTGTTAATATCCAAGTCACAAAATGTAAATGGAGTATTGTTGGCGGTTTTTGGATGTTTTTTTAATTGGGTTTTATAAGTGGAATAGAGGACCTCCCGTTGGCTCCGCTGTAAGCGGACTTTTGTTTACGAGTTAGAATGCATTAATAAAATTACATCCCTCGTCATGTCTTCGATAAGGATTGTAAACGATAGGCAAAATTCCAAAAAAATGCAATCCCCCTTTAACGCGTACAATAACAATGTCACTAATACTTGGTTAATATTAAGGTCACAATATGTAAGTGGAGTATTGTTGGCAGTTTTTGGATGTTTTTTAGAGGGCTTTATGGGCACAATTAATGACTCCCATTAGCTGTTACCCACACAGCAAAAACACTCCGCGGCGGATCCCCCGCGCAGGTATCGCGCCTTCCGGAACGGAACGGCGAAACGGACCAGCATCGGCGTCCATTTGCACTCGGGAACGTATCCGCCACGGCGGCAGGTAGCGGATCCGCCGTGGCGGCGCGCTGAATGCGCTCCGCACCCATGATCAAAGCCTTATTTCCGCGGTGGGTGCGCCGTGACGGCGCGCTGCATCCACTCCGCACCCAAGATCAAAGCCTAACCTCCCGCCGCGGACCAGCAACGGACTCATAAAAATCCTGGCTCATCTGGCCGTTTTGGACCCCTTTATCTTATTTTCAAAATCCCTTCTGTTCTTGCTGTAGGATAAAATAGGAAACTAAAAAATTCACTAAGCCCTACTACAGCAATATAGGCTTACATATTGTAATAATCTCAGGAATGTAGGCTCAGAGACTTCTTCAGTTATCTTGCATTTATTGTACAAGATGCATTTAAGGCACACAACAGCTCCAACATGCGTCTATCTCCTTTCCCGGCAAAACTCGAACCTGTCACGACTAGGTCTTTGGCGTGGTTTGCTCTCCCGTGGTGCAAAAGAAATGGAACGGACGTGGCGTGCAGGTAAAGACATAGTTTAATTATAACTATAAACTACAAAGTACAAACAAAAGGGTACAAACAAAAGGCGCTCACAGCGGAGGTAAAAAAAACTTCACTAGGAAAAAACAAAAGGCGCGCACAATGGCGGAGAACTATGAACATTTAAACAAAAACTTACGTGACAAGAAACTGTGAACATGGCATGAATGTGTGATGTCGCCAGCACGAACAACCGAAACAGAAAAGCCTATATAGTGACATGATAAGTGAAAACAGGTGCGTGACTAACTGTGAACAGGTGCGTGACATGACTGTGAAAACGTGAGACAGGTGTGTGTGAGTCCAAACGTGGAACAGGTGAAACTAATGGTTGCTATGGTGACAAACAAAACCAGGAAGTGAAACCAGGAACTAAGGAAGTGTCCAAAAAACAAAACAGCACATGGCCAAACAAAAACATGAACACAGACATGACAGAACCCCCCCCTTACGGACAGATCCCAGATGTCCAAAAACAAAAAACAGGATCAAGAGTCATGGGAGGGGGGGGAGGGGGACATGGCGGTGGGTCGCCAGACCAGGTGTCCCCGAATCCACCGGGGCAGAGTCAGGTGGCGGCGGCGGGTAGACCGCCGCTGAACCTGACGAGGTGGGCGACCTGGGAATGGCCACATTCGTGGCAGACGAGGAGGTCGGCGCACCTGGCGTGGCGGACGCCCATGGAAAGGCCACATCCTTGGCCGACGAGGAGGTGGGCGCGTTGTCGTGGCAGGCGGCGAAGCTTGGCGTGGTGCGTCAGGCGGCGAAGCTTGGCGTGGTGCGTCAGGCGGCGAAGCTTGGCGTGGCGGGTCTTGACGAGGGTCTTGGTCTTGGCATGGGTCTTGGTCTTGGTCTTGGCGAGGGTCTGGGTCTTGGTCTTGGACTTGGTCTTGGCGTGGTTGGTCTTGGTCTTGGACTTGGCGTGGTTGGTCTTGGTCTTGGACTCGGCGTGGTTGGTCTTGGTCTTGGCGTAGTTGGTCTTGGACTTGGTCTTGGTGTAGCTGTGCTTGGACTTGGTCTTGGTTTGGGTCACTTGGCGGGTCTTGGTCTTGGTCACTTGGCGGGTCTTGGTCTTGGTCACTTGGCGGGTCTTGGTCTTGGTCACTTGGCGGGTCTTGGTCACTTGGCGGTTCTTGGTCTTGGTCACTTGGCGGGTCTTGGTCTTGGCTTTGGTCTTGGCGTGGGGCAGCCACGGGCGGCACTTGGCGGCGTGGGGAAGCCACGGGCGGCACTTGGCGGCGTGGGGAAGCCACGGGCGGCACTTGGCGGCGTGGGGAAGCCACGGGCGGCACTTGGCGGCGTGGGGAAGCCACGGGCGGCACTTGGCGGCGTGGGGAAGCCACGGGCGGCACTTGGCGGCGTGGGGAAGCCACTGGCGGCACTTGGCGGCGTGGGGCAGCCACTGGCGGCACTTGGCGTCGTGAAGCTGCGACTGGGCGTGGAGCAGGTACTGGCGGCGCTTGGCGTGGAGCAGGTACTGGCGGCGCTTGGCGTGGAGCAGGGCGTGGAGCAGGTAGATCTTGGCATGGTCGAAAAACTGGTGGTGGTGGTCGTGCTGGTGGCTGTGGCTTGGCGTGACGAAAGACTGGTGGTGGGGGTCGTGCTGGTGGCTGTGGCTTGGCAGGTCGAAAGACAGGTGGTGGTGGTCGTGCTGGAGGCTGTGGCTTGGCAGGTCGAAAGACAGGTGGTGGTGGTCGTGCTGGTGGCTGTGGCTTGGCAGGTCGAAAGACAGGTGGTGGTGGTCGTGCTGGAGGCTGTGGCTTGGCGTGACGATGCTGAGCCACCCCACCTGAACAATTCCCAGCCCTAGCCCCCCCCTCAAGGAGCGGATCCCAGACGCGCTCCCCGCGGTCTGGAACCGTCTTTTGGGGTGGGCGGAGGGGGTTCAGGAGGAGGGCAGAATCCTCCCCTCTAAATTGTCCAAAATGTCTTCCTTCTTGTACCTGGGATCTTGTGGGTGAAAAAAAAAAGTGTGACTTGGGCGTGGCTTGAGTCCTGGGGGGCGGGGCATGGAATTTGGGTGGCTTGGATTGACAGGATCTGATTTCTAAAAACATGTCCTGGTAATGTTTAATCATGGATTTAGAGTCTTTGGTTGGATGTGGCTGACAAGAAAAAGAGTTCAGGGGAAAAAAATCCATGACGTCACCCACTGGCAGCGGCGTGACGTCGTCCTGGGGAAGCCGGGCTGGCTGCAGCTCGTTTCCGCCCGGAGGGGGAGGAGCTTGCGGGAACGATGCGTCCTTTCCAATGCTTGTGGAAGCCCTCCCTGACGTCCTTCGTTGGGAGCGGCGCTTCCGGGACTGCGGTGACGCAGCGCCATCCTCGGACCAAAGGGAGCTGATCGGCACCAGTTTGCCGGTCGGACCCCACATGAGATCCCTGCGCTCCATGGGGGAATGGCGGAGCGTCTCGGCCTCCATGGCGCGCAGGACCTCCCACGTTACCTCGTCAAAATTGTCCCATTTTTTTGCGGGAGAGCTCTCGTGCTGGCGACATCTGTCACGACTAGGTCTTTGGCGTGGTTTGCTCTCCCGTGGTGCAAAAGAAATGGAACGGACGTGGCGTGCAGGTAAAGACATAGTTTAATTATAACTATAAACTACAAAGTACAAACAAAAGGGTACAAACAAAAGGCGCTCACAGCGGAGGTAAAAAAAACTTCACTAGGAAAAAACAAAAGGCGCGCACAATGGCGGAGAACTATGAACATTTAAACAAAAACTTACGTGACAAGAAACTGTGAACATGGCATGAATGTGTGATGTCGCCAGCACGAACAACCGAAACAGAAAAGCCTATATAGTGACATGATAAGTGAAAACAGGTGCGTGACTAACTGTGAACAGGTGCGTGACATGACTGTGAAAACGTGAGACAGGTGTGTGTGAGTCCAAACGTGGAACAGGTGAAACTAATGGTTGCTATGGTGACAAACAAAACCAGGAAGTGAAACCAGGAACTAAGGAAGTGTCCAAAAAACAAAACAGCACATGGCCAAACAAAAACATGAACACAGACATGACAGAACCAACCCTTCCTGTCAACAACGTCACTTCCCTCACTTCCCCAGAAGTCCCGCCCCCCAGCCAAAGCCATTGGCTAACACCCCGTAGCCAGCCGCTACATCACCCCCCCCTTACAAAAAGTCCTCGCCCTCGAGGACTGACCCGTAAGGCAACATTTGGCAACACCATAGCAGCATGTAAAACAGAGCAACCCATTAGTGCAAACAAAACAGTGTAAACAACATAATCCTCACATCACACAAAAACGGGTTCACAAACCCCCCCACCCCCGTTCCCTTCAGTCTAAGGACACCACAAAGTCTTGCAAGTGGTCCGGAGGCCTCTTCATCCGCCTCGGCCGCTCTCCTCCATTTCCCAGCAGTGGGACAGCTGGGTCGGGTGTGCCAGTCCTCGGGAGGGAGCTGGAGGGGGCGGGGGAGGAGGGGAGTGGGGAAATTGCTTCCCCCTGGGGCATAAGCGGGGTATTGGTAAAGGGCTGGGCGGGCAAGGGAGAGGTCACCTGTGTATCCGAGGCAAGGGAAGGGGGACCCCCCCGGTAGGGGGCGAGTCTGTCTCTGTGGAGGGCCACCTTCCTTCCCCGGGGGGGCAGCTGGACACGATACACAACCTCTCCCAGCTTCTGGAGTATCTTACAGGGTCCTGTCCATTTGCTGTCCAGCTTGGGACTGCGGCCCTTCTTCCGAATCGGATTGTAGACCCAGACCAACTCGCCTGGCGCGAAGTCCCTTCCTCGGGTCGTCACATCATAGTAGCGCTTTTGTTTGATGCCAGCTTCCTGCAGCTGCTCCCGAGCGAAACTGTGGGCTGAGTCCAGCCGGTCCTGTAATTTCCTGGCGTACTCTGGCCCTGCAGCAAAGGCCGGGGCATCCGGTGGGCGGCCAAAGGCCAGCTCTGCTGGTGTGCGCATCTCTGTCCCTAGCATGAGAAGCGCCGGTGTGCACCCCGTGGATTCTTGGACAGCAGAGCGACACGCCATCAGCACCAGTGGTAGGTGTTGGTCCCAGTCACGCTGGTGGCGGGAGGTGACAATGGCGAGCTGGTCTCCCAGGTTGCGATGGAACCGCTCCACTAACCCATCACTCTGAGGGTGCAATGGGGTAGTGCGGGTCTTGTGAATGCCCAGGCGCTCGCACAAGGCCGCGAACACCCGGGACTCAAAGTTTGTGCCTCGGTCACTGTGCAGAGACGCCATGATGCCAAACCGACCTATCATGCCCTCCACCAGGGCATCAGCAATGGTCTCTGCCTCCTGGTTGGGAATGGCGTATGCCTCTGGCCACTTGGTGAAATAGTCTATGGCGGAAAGGACATAGCGGTTCCCCTTGACAGACAGTGGGTACGGCCCTGTAATGTCAATCCCCACCCTGTCCATGGGGCACCCCACTGGGAACTGTTGGAGCGGTGCCTGTGAGCGCCCAGTGGGGCCTTTGCGGGCAACGCAAGGGTCACAGCGGCGGCAGAAGTCCTCCACATCTCTCTTCTGCCGACCCCAATAGAACCCCTGTCGCAGCCGCTTGAGTGTTTTGGCGACCCCGAAATGTCCAGACCCACCTCCCCCATGCACTGCCTTAAGCACTGCCCCTTGCAGTCCCTTTGGCACCACCACCTGCCACTGTTCTTCCCCCGTGGCCGCGGCCTTAAATGCCCGCTGCAACACGCCTTGGGACACCCGCAATGAGTCAAACATGGCCCACAGGCCCTTAGTAGCCTTAGAGAATGGTGCCACCGCCTCCCAAGGCGGGCGCTGCCGAGCCTCTACCCACTGCAAAACAGGATGAAGGTCTGTGTCCTCCACCTGCGTGCGCCTCCAGTCAGCATTCGTCACAGTCTGTAGTTCTCCGCAGACAACGTCATCAGCCTGACTGACGGCCGCACACTCAGCGCCCTCTGCCCGCCGCTCTTGTTCTCGGGGCTTCCCTGCGCTCGCAGTACCGACATCCGTCTGCTGCACACGGCCGGCGCGAGAGCGCGTCCGCGTTGGAGTGGCGAGCACCTGGCCGATGTTCTATTTTAAAGTTGTATCCTTGCAGCTCTTCCACCCACCTGGCAACCTGCCCCTCCGGCTCCCGGAAAGTCATTAGCCACTGGAGGGCAGAGTGGTCAGTTCTGATCACAAAGGGGAGGCCACACAAGTAATATTTAAAGTGTCTGATAGAGAGCACCACTGCCAGGAGTTCTCGGCGGGTGACACAATAGTTCCGTTCAGACTTGTTGAGTTTCTGGCTGAAGTATGCCACCACCCTTTCCCCTTCTGCCACGGCTGTGCAAGTACACCCCCGACCCCCACTCCGCTGGCATCAGTGTCCAGTAAGAAGGGCAGGGCGAGGTCAGGTGGGGCGAGTACCGGGGCCTCACACAAGGCCCGTTTCAGCCCCCAGAATGCCTCCTGGCACCCTTCCGACCACACAAAGTCTTTGCCTTTTTCCAGCAATCGATATAGGGGCGCGGCGATTGTGGCAAAACCCGCACGTGCCTCCGATAGTACGAGGCAAGCCCAATAAAGCTCTTCAGCTGTCCTTGGTCCCGAGGGGCGGGCCAATCTCTCACAGCCCGCACCTTCTCTCCCATGGCGCCAATGCCATCTGCCCCCAGCTCATGTCCCAAGAAAGTTACTTCCCGCCGCATGAAACTGCATTTCTCGGGGTGCAGTTTAAGGCCCGCTGCTCGAATCCTCTCCAGGACTCTCCTCAGGGACCCCAGGGCTGCTTCGAAAGAACGCCCATGTACCAAGATGTCGTCCAGGTACACCAGGCACTCTTGACGGGAAATACCAGCCAGCACTTTGTCCATAAGCCGGCAAAAGTGGCGGGGGCATTACAGAGCCCAAAACTGAGGACTTTGAATTGCCACAAGCCCCGGCCAGTACAGAAGGCAGATTTAGGGCGAGATTCAGGAGAAAGGGGTACCTGATAATACCCGCTTTTAAGGTCCAGAGTGGTGAACCACGAGGAGCCGGAAACTAGGTCCAGGGACTCATCAATACGGGGGAGGGGGTAAGAGTCTTTTGTGGTCACTTCATTCAGCCGTCTGTAATCCACACAGAATCGCCAATCTCCAGCCTTCTTCTTGGCGACCATGACCACAGGTTCCGCCCAGGGGCTCTCGGACGGCTCAATAAAGTCGGCCCGCAGCAGGTCATCTACGGCCTTGTCGCATACCTGCTGTCGAGCGAGGGGGATGCGGCGTGCGTGGCACTTGATGGGCCGCGCCAAGCCAGTGTCTATGACATGCTCTGCCAAGTGGGTTCTTCCCACTTCACTCTCGTTCATTGCAAAGCTGCCCTGGAATTCCACCAGCAGCTGTTTCAGCTGCTCCTGTTGCTGTTTCTCCAAGTCCCTGTACTCCTCTCTCCACACTCCTCCCCCTATGACCGGGGGTGCCGGCTGCGGGTGGGGGCCCGTGGGTAGGGATGCCCAGGGCTGGCATCCCGGGTAATACACAGCTCTGTCTCCCCCCTCATTGGCTGAAGGGAGACAGGGCGAGGGCAGGGGTAGTAACTAGGTGATGTGTGAGGCAACAATAATGTAGAGGCATGCGGTGAAACGGGCAGGGGCCCGGGAACTAGGGTACCCATGGCAACTGTAGGGCCCCCCGGGAAGTTAAGTGTACCCCTCCCCATGTCTAGCAGGCACCCAGTGACTTGGAGGAAGTCCAGCCCTAAGATGCAGCAGTCTTGCACGTCTGCCACCCAAACTAGGTGGCGAACTCGCTTTCCCCCCACGCACAACCACAGGAACCCCTTCCCCACCATAGGAGCTAGCTGGCCCGTGACTGTGCGTAGCTGTACTGCCGTGGGTTCAAGTGGTGTACTGCTGGGAAGAACGTCCGGTCTTACCAGCGTTACCGATGACCCTGTGTCCACCAGACCCACGGTAGGCACCCCCTGGACAGAGACAGCAACATGGCAGGAGCCCCCACTTTTGCCCCCCCCCCCCCCCCCCCCCCCCGTGTCCAGCCCACCGCCATAGGTGGCACACTGCTGTCATCTACTTCTGGGGGGGATGGAGTCCCTCCCCCCTGGCTGTGCCGCTGGGCTCCTCCGGGTGCCCGAAAGCGAGAAGAAGGAGTAGAAGGCGAGTCGTCGTCTGCTTCTGGGGGGGATGGAGCCCCTCCCCCCTGGCTGTGCTGATGTGCTCCTTCCCCTGCTTGACGAGCCTGGGCTGGCGAGTCAGGGTCCGCGGTGGACGTAGGGGCCCGCATACCCCTGACTATGCGGGCCCGGCGCCGTTTCCCGGCTCACGACGAGTGGCAGGGCACTCCCTGCGAAAGTGTCCAGGTTGGCCACATCCCCAGCAGACCTGCATGGGGCGCGGGCCACGTTGACTTTGCAGAGTCACCGACCTCAGCAGTTCGGTAATTTCTTTCGCCCAAGCCGGAGCCCCGTCGTTAGACGGGTGT
>NC_084735.1:30529753-30581597 GCF_033978785.1 Entelurus aequoreus | reverse complement strand
CCCCCATACAGAACCTACACACACACACACACACACACACACACACACACACACACACACACACTAGTGATGGATTGCTCTACATGTACATGAGCGCAAAGAAAAACGTGTCCTTTTTAGTAGCAGCACGGGGCCGAGAGGCTGCAAGGCCGACATCCGTCCTACGTAAATGCAAGGGGGAAGAGAGAGCTCCACTCGGACCCCCTCCCGCTTTGTGCCGTCACATGACCCGGCCTGCACGCACAAGCAGGGCTGCAGCCTTGGGTGAGCATAGAGGGCGCCCTCTAGCGACTGCTGTTCTTTATGGCTTCCTTGGCAGCTACAATCAGAGGCGTCAGGCTGGACAGCGGCTTGGCCAGCTTGAGGAAGGAATGCTGCGCGCGGAAGGAAAGAATCAAAATGTAAGACGGATGCAATAAAACGAAGATGAAGTGTTAAGTATTAACATATGGCGGTCACGCTGCCATTATTGAAACAAACGCTCCAAATAAAACCCCAAATAGCCAATAGTAGTCTGTAATGAGTGTCTGAATTTGAGTTATCATGAGGGGTCAACATTCATCTGCAGCTACATGCGCTGTAAAATGTTGGCTGTGATACTCAGTGAAACTCTTGGAATGTTGTTTACAACAAACTCAACACTATAAATGACTGACTGACATAGCAGTTTATTTCTTTACGTTGGCTTTACTTTTTCACTTTCTCATGCACTCCAAATCATAATCAAAATGTAAAAATTAAGTTGTTGTATATAACGAGTTGTCAAATTGGTATCGCCTGCAAACAATCCACTTGGAAAGCTAGTAATTGTGAAGTAAACATTTTAAGCCCAACATAATTTTTACAAATGTTGCGTTGTAACTATTTTGTGGGAATCCACCGAATCAGTGATTATTTGCGTGTCCCTAGGAAATAAAATGCATACAATAAATTAACTGTAAAACATTTTTTATCAGGCAAAGTGTCCTGAACATTGATTTAATAAGTAAAATCTAAAAGCTGAATTTTGAGAAAAATATATTTGTTGCCTGTCCCCTCTCCCTAGAATTAGACTTTATCATGAAATATAATCATTTAAATTAGTGGTTCTTAAACTTTTTTCACCAAGTACCACCTCAGAAAACACTTGGTTCTCCGAGTACAGTACCACCATAATGACCAACATTAAAGTACAGTAGCATAGTAGGCCTAAACATTCGTAAAAAACAAAGCAGATGTTTTATTTAACAAATATATTGAAAACATGTTATGGCCACTGTAACATTGCACACAGTTTGAACAGTAACACTGTGTTTGAAAATTGAATTAAGTGATTGTTTAGCATACGGCAGTTTGAGAATCACTGATCAGGAATATGGAGGGTCAGATGGGACATTTTTAAATATTAACTTAAAAGTG
Organism: Entelurus aequoreus; assembly: GCF_033978785.1. Classification (NCBI taxonomy): domain Eukaryota; kingdom Metazoa; phylum Chordata; class Actinopteri; order Syngnathiformes; family Syngnathidae; genus Entelurus; species Entelurus aequoreus. The sequence continues at coordinate 30,580,199 of NC_084735.1, read as the reverse complement.
TCATTCATTTATTATAATTGGAATGAAATACGTTAATGTGTTATAAAATGTGTCATTAATTTATGTAATGAGAAATTACATTCAATTATTTAATATTAAAATGTTTAATGATCTAATCCTTTAATCAATTATTTCAATATTTAATGATGTATTTCATTATTTCATGAACCTTTGTGTAACGCTTTATGAACTTATTTCATCTGTCAAATCCCTCCAAGTCAGTGGGCGGGGCTTACACAAATCTAGTCCAATGATTGCTTTGGTCTGAAGCCTGGAACTTTGGAAGTCTTTCAAAACATGGCGTCGAATGGGGATATACTCGTACTCTTTTAGGAGGTGGTGGTAGATATTTTAGACCTTTGTGTGTGGAAGGAAGACGTGCTGACTAACAATAAAAAAGCGTGATATAAAATCGAATCCATTATTATTATTATTATGACTCAGAACATCTAGCAGTTAGAGAAATGTATTCACGTTGTCGGAGTTATTTCTGCACTTTCAGACCAAGATATGGAGCAGTACTTCTACGCTTCTCTGGTCGAAGTGGAAGTGTCGGGTAACCAATCAGGTGTTAGGACCCGCCCACTGACTGACGGCTAAGTTTGACGGATAAAATAAGCTACAGGTTCATGAAATCATGAAATAATTAAATGTCGAAATAATTTACAATTAATGTTTAAATATTGAATTATGGAAGTCTTTGCATTAAATAAATGACACATTTATGTATTTAATTCCGATTATAATTCATTAATGACACTCACCTAATTATTTAATTTAGTCTCATTTGACCCTCAGGTTGACACGCAGGTTAATGAAATACTTTAATAGATCTTTAAATCATGAAATAAATCGAGAAATAATGAAACACACAATGACATATTAAATTAAATAATTAATTGAACATTGACATATTTTATTTAAATGATTAAATAATTATTGAATATTTAAATAATTAAACAATTAAGAAATTAAACTTAATTTTACATTATAAAAAATAATGACACATTTTAATAATTAATTTATGACACATTTAAATATATATATATATTTTTTTCCCATTTGACCGTCCATTTATGTGCCAAATTTGTTTTCATTATTATAACTTTTTATAAAACAACAATTTAGTTATTTATTTGTGTCCCTGGGGTTTTTACAGTCCTGTTACCTTATGACACGTTACCCCCAATATAAATATGGATTATTCCATGAATCACATGGTCCACAAGAAGTTGTGCCACTCAGATCCTCTGCAGGCGACAGTAAAAAAGTAAGTCCAATCATTTTTCAGTATATTTGATATTTCAACTATCACGTGAGAGTCAAAATCTTTAGTGACAACCCATCCATCCATCCATTTCTACCGCTTGTCCCTTTTTGGGGTCGCGGGGGGTGTCACAGTCATGTTACCTAAATTATTTTTGTGTTATTAAATATCTTTTAGCTGAATAACTGTAATATACTTACTGTCAACATGTTATTAGCATAAATGCCATGTGGCTATATTTCATATATTTATTAATTCTGTGCTAAAAACTCCCTCGTGTTACTTTCAGTCCTGTTCCTCAAATGAGTTTAAAATAAATAAAGTCTTCTGAGAGGGACGATACACCTTCTAATTAGTTCAATATGTGTATTATCAGATTTAGAGGGAATTAAACAGAACTGTAAAACTGAAGTAGTTTTTCATGTCTATTACCTGAAGCAGCTCCTTGGCAGAACCTCTGCGGTCCACGTCCATCTCCAGGCAACGATTGAGGAAGTCTCTGAAGACTGAGGACAGTCTCTCTGGGTTCTGGAGCTCCGGTGTCCCGTTGGTAGCGATCAGATACAAGGCCTGTAAAGACACACACCGTGAAAAGGCAGAAATAAAATGGTATACTATTTGATATCCTATCATGACGTTTCTTACCCTGAGTGGATTCTCATTTAGGTACGGCGGTTCGCCCTCCACCATTTCTATAGCCATAATTCCCAAAGACCAGATATCCACTTTTGGGCCGTAAGCCTTCCGGGTCACTACCTCCGGTGCCATCCAGTAAGGCGTCCCCACCATTGTGCTGCGCTTGTTCTGCTCCGGAGTGATTTGGGCGCAGAAGCCAAAGTCGGCTGTAGAGGGCGACAGAGGGAGCAACGGATAAGAGATCACGTGATCGAATGAATCTTGATGCCAACGACAACAAACTCACTCAGCTTGACCGAACCATCCATGCCCAAAAGGATGTTGTCACTTTTTATGTCTCGGTGGATCACCTGGTTGGAGTGGAGGAAGTCCAGCGCCTGAAGACACTGAAAAGAAGCAGGACATTTAAAAATTATTTTGTTTATTTCAGGAAAGTATATCTCAGATTTGAGTATGTATTTGTCTGCAAGTATTTATTTTAATTGATTTCTAATATTAGAGCTCGATTGAATTTGAGTTTTTGCAGTTTAGTTTGTCCCAAAGTGTGTTTGATGGTGTAGAGGTCGAGAGGTTCGGACCGAGAAAGCGACAATTTCCCCATTAATGTGAGCGAGGATGAAAGATTTGTGGATGAGTAAAGTGCAAGTGAAGGACTAGTGGGGAGTTGAAGCTATTCAGATAGGGAAGATGCTGTGAGAGCCGGGGGTGACCTGATATTCAGCTGGGAATGACTACAACAGTAAATAAACACAATACATATATATACTCTATTAGCCACAACACAACCAGGCTTATATTTAATATGCCACAAATTAATCCTGCATAAAAACACCTACGTGTTTGTTATGCTAGCTCCTAGCTCCTCTGCTAGCTCCTAGCTCCATAGAACGCGTCAATACAATTCAAACACCTGATCAACACACACAATCACTCAGCCCAAAAGACCGTTCACCTAACCCAAGGTTCATAAAGCTTATATATTTTTAAAAAGTTACGTACGTGACGCGCACATACGGTCAAGCTATCAAATGTTTAGCAGCCAAGGCTGCATACTCACGGTACCTGATATTCAGCTGGGAATGACTACAACAGTAAATAAACACAAGACATATATATACTCTATTAGCCACAACACAACCAGGCTTATATTTAATATGCCACAAATTAATCCTGCATAAAAACACCTACGTGTTTGTTATGCTAGCTCCTAGCTCCTCTGCTAGCTCCTAGCTCCATAGAACACGCCAATACAATTCAAACACCTGATGAACACACACAATCACTCAGCCCAAAAGACCGTTCACCTAACCCAAGGTTCATAAAGCTTATATATTTTAAAAAAGTTACGTACATACACAAAAAAAAAAGTTGCGCACATACGGTCAAGCGATCAAATGTTTAGAAGCCAAAGCTGCATACTCACGGTAGCACGTCTGCGTCTTTGTCATCCAAATCAAAGTAATCCTGGTAAGAGTCTGTGTTGTCCCAGTTCTCTACAGGCGTCTGTGTATCGAAGTCAAAAGTCCTCCTGGTTAGAGTCTCTGTTATCCGAGTTCTTCCATCTTGACTGCATCTTTCGGGAATGTAAACAAAGACGCGCCGGCTGTGTACTGTTGTTGCTGACTTCGTTCGAAAAATACGTCCGTTTCGCACCGACAACTTTCTTCTTTGCTTGCTCAGCTTCTTTCTCCATAATGCAATGAACATAATTGCAACAGATTCACGAACACAGATGTCCAGAATACTGTGGAATTATGAAATGAAAACAGAGCTTTTTTGTATTGTATTCAATGGGGAAGGCATACCTCTGTTCCCCGGGCTACGTCACGCGCATACGTCATCCTCAGAGGCGTTTCGAACCGGAAGTTTAGCGGCAAATTTAAAATGTCACTTTATAAGTTAACCCGGCCGTATTGGCATGTGTTATAATGTTAAGATTTCATCATTGATATATAAACTATCAGACTGCGTGGTCGGTAGTAGTGGGTTTCAGTAGGCCTTTAAGTGTTCCCAATAACAGTGAAAATTTAGTAATCTATCTTTCCATTTCTACCGTGGGGAGTTGGAGACTATCCCAACTGGACTAGTACCACATAATGAAGAATCAGTAGGAACTATGAGAAAACATTTTTTTTTATTCATATCCCAAATACAATAGTTTTTTATTCTGACTATAAATATATTTATAATTTTCAAGAACCCCCCAAAAAAAGTCCTTAAGAATTTAAAAACTTTTTTTTTTTACATTTAAAAAAAAAAATGTAATTGCAATTATTTAGATTTTTTAATTGTATTTATTCATGTTTAAAAACATTTTTAAATAATGAATTAAAACCATGAAAAAATAATTGAATTATTAAATAATTACCTTTTACAAGAAATACATTGAATTAATAAATATGTTTTTAAATTATAAACTAATTAAATAAATCATAAAATAACAATCTCATTAAATGATTATATTTTTAGATGCACTTTTACATGAAAAAAATTAGAGACATTTTTTAAAATCATTTAAGTACCAGTAGAGTGGAAAAACAAGTTGACTTTATATGCTTATTTGTGTTTCATTATATCCATTAAATCATATCAAATTGTATTTACAATCCGCAAAGTATGTGAAAACACTGTCCAAACATCACAAAATGCCACAAATCCAGTCCGCCATTTTGAATATTGCGCTCTGAATACCTTCGGCTATTTTCGGATATTGACATCACAATAGTAACACTTCTGCACTCTGACCATATGATCAGATCAGTCATACTGGAAATATGCAAACATTGGAAATATACGTGGTGTTTATCATTCACAATCCTTATGTAAGACAAGAACACATATGCTTGGCTTTTTTATGCATTTGAATTCCTAAATAATAAGCCAACAATTGAGTCAACAGATCATTATACTGTAGGGCAGGGGTCACCAACCTTTTTGAAACCAAGAGCTACTTCTTGGGTACTGATTAATGCGAAGGGCTACCAGTTTGATACACACTTAAATAAATTGCCAGAAATAGCCAATTTGCTCAATTTACCTTTAACTCTGTTATTATTAATAATTAATTATATTTATCTTTGTGGAAACACTGATCATCTTAATGATTTCTCACAATAAATATATATAGAAACAGATAAATATCAATATGCAACACTTTATTTTTATATTTTCTCCAAGTGCACATTTTTCAAATTGAACATTTTCAAATGATCACTTCTAAGACAGTCTTGTGAAATCACAATATCCCATTTTAACTAGCTAGCCACTAACATTTTTTAACAAATCATGAATTACTTTGCACCATGTTTGTACAAATAATAACTCATGTAAAATACAAAAGTAAACTCTCAAATTTTTAAATCATGTCACACTTTGAACTGGACACCAAATCTGTTATCTGTTTCTTTGTCAGTTAGTGGGAAGCCTGGCATTGCATGCTGTTAACTAGTGTGTTGTACTCTGGTGTGTAACTTGACACTGCAACTCTGAGTGAGTCTTGCAGATGTGCATCAGTGAGGCGTGTTCTGTGTTTGTTCTTGATGAAGTTCATGTCAGAAAAGGCTGATTCACAAAGATAAGATTTTTCCTCGTTGTTTGCGGAACCTTCTTAATCTTTTGGACATATTTTCACAGCAATCTGGCCTTAAGCTTAATTATGATAAATGTAAAATGTTAAGGATCGGAAATCTAAAGGGAACGTCCTTTCGAATGGAATGCAAAGTGCCTGTTTTGTGGACAGATGGACCAGTTAACATACTTGGTGTTGTTGTCCCAGGAAATCTGGAAGATCTAGGCTCAGTAAATTATGATAATCGACTAAGAAAGCTGGACAAAATTATGCAATTATGGAAAGGGAAAACCCTAACCTTGTATGGTAAAATGTCTATTGCCAACTCGTTAATTATTCCTTAATTTATTTATTTGTTTTTGTCATTACCAGCTCCATCACAAAACTTTTTTAAGATTTATGAGCGGAGGGTCTTCGATTTTGTCTGGAACGGCAAACCAGAAAAGATTAAAAGAAAGGTTTTGTACAATGAGTATGAATATGGGGGCCTGAAACTTCTCAACCTTGAAGCTATGTGTCTGTCTTTAAAAGCATCAATTGTTCCAAAGATGTATTTAAACATTGAGTGGTACACAAATGTCCTGTTGGACAAAAAACATGTACTGTATCAAAATAAATTGTATCCTTTTTTACAAGTGATCCCCTCCCATTTTTCTTATGTAGAGAGTCTGCTGGGAAACATGGCGGGGTTCATAAAGGAAACAATCCACTCATAGTGGTGTTTTCAATTTTATGTGCCAGAAAAAAGAGACGGTATTTTGCAGCAGATAATATGGATGAACTCTAATATTGTAATAGATGGAAAGCCTTTCTGTTGGAAAAATATGTTTGAAAGAGGAATCATTTTTGTCAACGATATTATCAATGAGAATGGTAAAATTATGAAGTATGATGAATTTAGAACTATGTATGGTGATGCTTGCTCAAGCTTTTCATTTTATCAACTAACTGGGGTAATTGGGAAAAGATGGAAACAAATAATTAATTATGGAACTACTAAATTATTAGTTTGTAAACCTCTAATAAGAAATTCTAGTTGGCAAAAAGGAACTAAAATAAATAGAAAAATATAAAATTTTTATTTAATAAAGAAATCTTTAAAGGCTGCCCCATACAACACATATGGAAAATGGGAGGACTTTTTTGACTGCCCGTTGCCATGGGATGCCATATTCAAACTAATCTATAAAACTACTATCGATGTGCAAAATCGTTATTTTCAAATTAAAATTATTTATAACTTCTTACCCACAGGGAAAATGTTAAAATTATGGAATATGACAGAGTCAGATGATTGCCGATTTTGTTGTCAGGAGCCTGAATCCACCCTGCATTTGTTTTGCTATTGTCATATTGTGTCTTTGTTTTGGGTGGAAGTTGAAAAAAATGTGTTCTAGGATTGGTTTGTTTATGAAGCTTAATGTGGTTTCTGTTATTTTAGGAGAGTTCATTGACAATCATGATTTAGTCAATTTAATTATAGTACTCGGTAAAAGGTTTATTTTTAAGGCCAAAAACAGATATTCACTTAGTATTACTTTCTTTAAAACATTTATTCAGTATTTTCTAACTTTAGAAAGTTACATGGTTGAAAACGATACTGATGCCAAAAAACATTAAAAGAAAGAAGTCCTCAAAGGCTTATTTTGAAAGTATAATTATGTTTATAGATTATATGATATCTGTTGTTGTGTTCCCTAATTTGAGTGACCTGGACATAATCTGGACTGTACATAAATGCTTATTTTGAAAATGTAATTTTGTTTATAAATTGAATGCAATCTGTTGTGTTCCCTAATTTTTTTCTGTGTACATGAATGAAGGTGTGTGTTGCTGAGTCCGACTTGGACATTATCTGCACTGGGCCTGGTTTTAAAAACCCTTTAAACAAATCTAATTTCATTGACAACCTGGTCTGTTGAAGATAAGGCCCTTTTTTTAAAAATAAAATAAAATAAGATAAATACGTAAATAAAAAACATTTTCTTGGATAAAAAAGAAAGTAAAACAATATAAAAATAATTACATAAAAAATAGTAATTAATGAAAATGTTAGTGGACCAGCAGCCTATACAATCATGTGTGCTTCAGGGACTGTGTCCCTTGCAGATGTGTTGGCTATGTTGTGGGAACCAGAATATTGGTAGCAGAAAGAAATAACCCCTTTTGTGTGAGTGGGTGAGGATGAGTGTGCATGGGGGAGGTTGTTTGGGTTGATGCACTGATTGAAAGTGTATCTTGTGTTTTTTCTATGTAGATTTAATTTAAAAAATAAAAAAAAAATATATATTTTTTTTTATTTAAAAAAAAAATTATTATTATTTTTTTTTAGAACAGGCCCGCGGGCGACTCATCTGGTCCTTACGGGCGACCTGGTGCCCGCGGGCACCGCGTTGGTGACCCCTGCTATAGGGTGACCATTTCTATGACAACAAAAAGGAGGACATTATGCGGCATATGACACCAAAAAGGAGGACATTATGCGGCATATCAATAAATTACTATGGTGTACATAGGACTCTGGTATACTCTTATTTATAGTACAATTTTGAGTGGTTTAAAGATGATGTTTGTGTGGCTGAATAGGAAAAAATATAAAATTCAAGTGTTTGTTAACAGTATTTGTATTTATTCAATACATTGTGGTGTTCAAAAAGTGACCACTGAGATGAATCTTTTCAAGTGCAGAGTGCCACAAAGCATAACATGTGTGGATTTAAATGTAAACAACAATTAACAGGTAGCATATATAATAAAAAAAAAGCTTTTTAAAAAAGCCTGAATAACCTTTTATATAAACAACAAAGGAGATTGTAACAAACAAACAAACAAGAAAACATTCAACTGTTCAAAAAGCATAGCATTTCTAAAGTGCTTCAGTCTTTTGGGGACTTGTCTTCAGTGTCTGTGTGTGTGCGCAGCAGACCAGTCTTTAAGCAAACTCCACATTCACCCTCTGTAGCAGCTCAGGATCAACAGCCCCTTGCAGCGGTTATCTTGTCATCCAGGGGCGACGAAACTTCACGAAAAAATGTCCTCATTGAAGAGGTACCTGCCGCAAGTTTATTACTTTTAGGTTTATCTGTACCCGCATGCCGTTCAATTGCAGCTTTCCCCTGACTACTTACGTCGACATCACATCGACAAAGTGTGCAGAAGCCATGGAATGAGTCTCGACTGCTTTTCGTTATAAATTCGTGCTCTTTTATCCATTCAGAATTAAATGAGGTCTTGCGTTTTGGCATGATGCTAACTTTCTGTCAATGTCATGCCGCAGCAGCACATGGACCCTTGTTTACCTTTCTAACCAATGATAAGCAGATTTGTATCCGACACCGCTCTTAGCCAATCATTTGATATGTTACTGCGTTGGGGGCATTTTTTTACGGTCTATGATTGGCTATTGCGCTGCAGCCCAGCAAAAATGAAAAAACTCCACTCTTCAAGCCTAGTGCCTCAAAAAGGAGGACAAATACGTGTCCGGCTTGATGCTGCGCCGGACGCCGGACAGGGCATTAAAAATTCGGACTGTCCGGCCTAAATCCGGACACCTGGTCACCCTATTATACTGTCTCTCTAAAAACATCCAGAAACTGCCAACAATATTCCATTTACATGTCGTGACCTGAAAATTAACCAAATATGAGTGATATTGTTATTATAAGCACCAATGCAGACGGCCTATTTTAGTGGCGCATTGATAGCAGTTAGCTAATGCTAGCTTACGCTGCTATTGTTGGCACACAGAGCAGACGGCTGCTTTTGCTTCATCACAAACTTGCTAAAAGTAATTTCTAGATTATAATTGATGCATCTCTCACCTGGCAGTAGACACATGTGGCCATGGTCTGACAGGCTGGTCGACTTTGACATTGGCCGAGATGGCGAAATAGACCCAACAAGACACTTCTTACAATAACTTTTTTTACCTTTCGTGAGGATTGCGATTGAATCTTCATCTAAACGGAATTATGTGAGCGTCCCATCGGTCCGCATCCCCGCGAGATGGAAATATTACAGCAAGTGCTTGTTTTATTCTGGTTTGTTATTGTTAGTTTGTACGTTGAGCACCGAGCAACGCTGAGGATGCTAGTGTCACAATGAAACTGCACCCATCACTCGGCTTCTAAAACTTATTGCTCATCCTCTTTGTGTTCGGGTTCAAAAATATAAGGTCCTGGATCTTAATTTATCCAAAAGTAATACTTGTTGGCTCTCACTAAGTCTGCTTGATTAGTATTGTTGTTGATAGGGAAGGGATCTTTGGTTCCCTATCAACACGCGATCACGTGACTGGCTTCCTCATTGTCTCTCAAAATGGCTCGAGAATCTCCGTGAGATTGATACTATTTTGATCATATCTAATTATTCGCAAACTTCGTAAGTCTTTTGGTGTCATAGATCAAACATATATGATAATAGCTTCAATATAGAGGCAACTTGTTTTTACCCTCTACTGGTACTTTAATATAAATAAATCATGAAATAACAGAAATCATGAAATAATGGAATATTTATTTACTCTTTATGCTATCCCCATGCTCATTCACTGTGTATACATGTCATATGTCCAAGAGGAACTTTTGAAATCTGTTTTGAAAAGGTTTTATTATAATTTGTATACCAAATGATTTTTACAAACATCAGTTTAAATTGAGTATCGACTCTGAATCAAAACCGTGAGTCTTTGTAAAATTCATATCCCTACTAATGTATTTTTTGTTAATCTATTTAAGCCAGTGACATGTAGAGAGAGGCAGAACAATCCTATTTTCCTCTTCAAAACAAAAGTTAGCTGTGATCGGTGGAAGTGGGTGTGGTTGCCGTCACCGTCTTTACATTTGGGTTTCTTACCTCTCTGCAAACCGCTGCTATCTGGCCCTCGTCCATGCAGGTCTCAGTCACCACGTCTGTCAACGAGCCGCCGGCCAAATACTCCATCACCACCCACAGCTCATCTCCTACCAGGTAACTATGAAAAAAAATGTTTTCCTTCAGTATCAAGGAGAGGTCATTCTGACACTGAAGTGTAGCAATACTAACAGTAGGGGACAGTATTGCAATTTGGGCAGCAAAAAGAAAAGTGAAAGAATCTTGATCAATGAAATAATGCACAATCATCTGTTAACACACCTGTCCAGGTAGTTGACTATATTAGAGTTTTTGTTTTCCCTCATCACTAAGATCTCATTGATGATCAGCTCCTTCTTGGGTTGCTGCTGCAGGTTCATCTGCTTGATGGCCACCTGAAGAGAGAAGAACAAACTGTATGTACAGTACACTTCCCAGCAACACATCTACAGCATGAAATGCCATGATCTTCTTTTGTTTACCTCTTGGCCTGTTGCTATGTCGATGGCGGTATACACAGTGCCAGAAGCCCTTGAGGCAAACACATGTAAAATTCATCACTTTTGTTTTGAAATTAGGTTCATTTCATCACGCTTTTTTACGCTTGGAAATGATGAGGGATTGGTCATCATCGTCACAGGAAATGCTTTGACCCAATTGGATTAATATGAATCTGCTTCCCAGTAAATTGAATTTGCATTTGCCCGCACGATAACAATAACCACAACATTCATTCACAACATCGTATTTCCTCAAAAATAATCACACTGGAAACACAATTCAAAGCAAAGGCGAGTAGGGAGGTGTCCATTCCTGTGCTTATTATGTTTCATATCTATAAATCCAATTTGTAGATATGAAATGATAAATGACCACATTGAACCTGCCTGCCAGATCTGTGCAAAATTTTAACAGCCCTATTCTCCCGTTTGCGCTTAAGTTTTTTCTAATCATAATAGATTCGATCACTTCATGAAAGTCTCTGTTATCATTTTATTATGTGTGGTGTACACTGCATACAAACTTCCATATGGCCTCGGAAGCGCGTAGAAGCAAAACTGATTAAGTGGATGGGAGAATACGTGGAAGGCCAGATTTGACAGGGCAGGCTCACATTTTAGGCTTGCTCAACCCAAAGTGCGCATCTTGAATGAAGACGAGTAGTGACAGACTTTAGTGGAGTAGGAGAATGCGGCCCAGCCAGAATCTGTGCAGTTGTACACCTTTTTTCCACTTAAGCACGTGGGAATATAGGACCCTGAATGACTATGATTGAAATATACAGCACAGTGCTCCTGTTGTGTGTCCTGTTCTTAACCTTATTCACTTCATGTGTTAAATAACAAATGGACTATAAAGACAATATAACATACATCTGTAAACGTGCATGCATATGCAAAAGTGCAATATATTTATCTGTACAGTAATCTATTTAAATCTGCACCTTCTTTTGTAAATGCAACTTTTATCCTGCACTACAATGAGCTAATGCAACAAAAATTTGTTCTTATCTGTACTGTAAAGTTCAAATTTGAATGACAATAAAGGAAGTCTAAGTCTCTAAATCAGGGGTCACCAACGCGGTGCCCGCGGGCACCAGGTAGCCCGTAAGGACCAGATGAGTAGCCTGCTGGCCTGTTCTAAAAATAGCTCAAATAGCAGCACTTACCAGTGAGCTGCCTCTATTTTTTAAATTTTATTTATTTACTAGCAAGCTGGTCTCGCTTTGCCCGACATTTTTAATTCTAAGAGAGACAAAACTCAAATAGAATTTGAAAATCCAAGAAAATATTTTATAGACTTGGTCTTCACTTGTTTAAATGAATTCCTTAATTTTTTTTACTTTGCTTCTTATAACTTTCAGAAAGACAATTTTAGAGAAAAAATACAACCCTAAAAATGATTTTAGGATTTTTAAGCACATATACCTTTTTACCTTTTAAATTCCTTCCTCTTCTTTCCTGACAATTTAAATCAATGTTCAAGTAAATTTATTTTTTTTATTGTAAAGAAAACATTTTAATTTAATTCTTCATTTTAGCTTCTGTTTTTTCGACGAAGAATATTTGTTAAATATTTCTTCAAACTTATTATGATTCAAATTCAAAAAAATCATTCTGGCAAATCTACAAAATCTGTAAAATCAAATTTAAATCTTATTTCAAAGTCTTTTGAATTTATTTTAAAAATTTTGTTCTGGAAAATCTAGAAGAAATAATGATTTGTCTTTGTTAGAAATATAGCTTGGTCCAATTTGTTATATATTCTAACAAAGTGTAGATTGGATTTTAACCTATTTAAAACATGTCATCAAAATTCTGAAATTAATCTTAATCAGGAAAAACTACTAATGATGTCCCATAAATTATTTTTTTAATTTTTTCAAAAAGATTCGAATTAGCTATTTTTTCTCTTCTTTTTTTGGTTGAATTTTGAATTTTAAAGAGTCAAAATTGAATATAAACTATGTTTAAAAATGTAATTGTAATTTTTTCGTGTTTTCTCCTCTTTTAAACCGTTCAATTAAGTCTAAATATCATTAATTATTAATAATAACATAGAGTTAAAGGTAAATTGAGCAAATTGGCTATTTCTGGCAATTTATTTAAGTGTGTATCAAACTGGTAGCCCTGCGCATTAATCGGTACCCAAGAAGTAGCTCTTGGTTTCAAAAAGGTTGGTGACCCCTGCTCTAAATATTATCAAAGTTTTGGTCAGGTTTGTGTGATAGTTTCACTACTGCCACAAGTGGTGGAAAAGTGTATAGGACCACAGCTGAGAAACAGATATTCTTTTGGCTGCCTTCTCGGGGGCGCGCGCTGCCCTATGGTTAAGAAACACGGGCGTAGAGGATCTTTCCTGATTTTGACCGTACTGTAGCTCCTAAAAAAGCAGGGTACCACTAGAATATAGAGCAGCGGCACATTTTTTCTTACATTTTTTTTTCTTTACACTTATAAGGCGCCTTTCTGGGCACTCAAGGACACCGTACAAAATCAAAACAATAAAATGAATTGGATAAAAACAACAACAAAGATCGATAAGATTTACAATGAATAAGCAGTCAGGAATAGGTGTGTTTTGAGTCTGATTTGAAGAGGGATATTGAGTCTAAGTTGCGAAGGTTACATTGCAGAAATACAATGAAATTAGACACAAAAAAGAGCAGCGCCAATTCAAATGTCCCTAATAATAGTATACATTGCCAGCAAAAACACACAGCTGACCTAATGTTTTGTATTTATATTTATTAAATGCATTTTTCCAGACTGTTTTACTCAATTACAAAAATATCCACCATATCATTTGAATCTTCAGTGATAACATCCTTCTGTGGAAAAAGTGTGGACAACACTGATAAAGACCATCTTTGACTCTTTGCAGTAGGAAGTTGCATCATATTCATGACTAATCTTAGTATAGGGCTTAAGTTTTCATTTGCAGCATGACTCTTTATGACTGTGTTAGCTAGCTAAGTTACAAATAATATAGATAATGGTCATTTTACCAATAGGTTACTGAAAACTCAGCAGCCATGAAACTAAACAACTGCTTTTTCACATAGCAATCCTTTACGTTCATCGACAGACTTACCCTTGTCCTATTTTCTCAAAGCGCGTGTACTTCTTCTTAGGATCCCCGACACTCACGATACTCCCTGAGTCAGAGACAAAACACATGCATAATGATTGTGCGTGGTTTGTATTTATATATATGTGTGTGTGTGTGTGTGTGTGTGTGTGTGTGTGTGTGTGTGTGTGTGTGTGCACAAGAGTTTTGAAGACATTACTGTAGAGCAGAGACTTTTGCCTTTAAGGTCAGCTACTTTATGTTTATTAATAAAACTGACACTCTTTCATATACATCGCTTACTGAGCATGAGTGAATATGGATACACTTATTGGTCACAATATTAGGAACACCTCCCTGCACAGGAAGTACTGTACTCATTTATCAAAATGAGTTTGTAGTTTGCAGCTTTAAAAAGGCACTGCATCACACGGACGGGTGTTCTTAACAGTTCCGCCCCACCCAAAAAAATGTACCTCTCAGTATGATGAATTGCAATTTTATACCACTGCAACCACAATAATAAAGCAATATTTTAATATATGTATTTGTTATACGCCGCACTCCATGATATATGTCTATTACCTGACACCTTCTATGTTAGCTACCTCTCTTTGTTTATAATGTATATTTTCTGCTCTATTTAATGCTGCAGTTGTTACATATACTGTAATATTGTACATGGTAATTGTTATATATTATATACAAATATAATATAATATATCAGTATGTATCATATACTGTACATATATTATGTAAATATTACATATATGCTATATTTTAGCCCTTTGAGACTCTTGTGATTTAGGGCTCTATAAATAAACATTGATTGATTGATTGGTTGATATTTTATACTGCTACTACAGTACATTTTTAGTCGATCATTAAAGTTTGTCTAAGTCTAAGTTATAAGCCATTTTAAGTAGTGGCCTCCTCTTAAATAGATATCACCTTCCAAAAATGTTTTCTCTCTGCAGCTGAATAAATACATGCCACTGACAGCTATTTTAGGAAATTAAGTACATATTATTTATGCTGCTTACTCTCAGATGTAGAATACAGTTATTTCATGTGCTGCTATACATGTTTGGAATTCTCAAAAATAAATCTTCAACTTTAAATATATTGTTAAAGTCTCCGAATATAAGCAGTATTGTGTGTGTTTGCAAAGGCCGATTATTTCTTATACAGTGGTACCTCAACTTAAAGTATTTTGAGAAAAGAGCTGTCTCTCAGCTAAATGTTATGTCTTAAGTTGCAAGCAAAACATTTGAGTTACAAGCTTCCCCGCCGTTAGTTGGGGTAGCAAATGTCACAGTGAACCCCGTAAGATCCGTCCAAAATATCTGGTCTTACTCGCCAGCATTAGCTTATAGCTAGAGATCAACATAACTTTGTTTACCAAACATGGCATGAAAGAAAGTGAGTTTAAAGGACAGTGCTAAAAAGAAGAAGTGGATGATTTCATTGAATTAAAGAACAAATTAATCAAAAACCTGAGTGTGTGATTTGAGCTTATCACTGATAGTCTGCACCAGGGGTCACCAACCTTTTTGAAACCAAGGGCTACTTCTTGGGTACTGATTACTGCGAAGGGCTACCAGTTAGATACACACTTAAATAAATTGCCAGAAGTAGACAATTTGCTCAGTTTACCTTTAACTCTGTTATTATTAATAATTAATGATATTTATCTTTGTGGAAACACTGATCATCTTAATGATTTCTCACAATAAATATATATAGAAACAGATAAATATCAATATGCAACACTTTATTTTTATATTTTCTCTAAGTGCACATTTTTCAAATTGAACATTTTCAAATGATCACTTCTAAGACAGTCTTGTGAAATCACAATATCCCATTTTAACTAGCTAGCCACTAACATTTTTTTAACAAATCATGAATTACTTTGCACCATGTTTGTACAAATAATAACAAAAGTAAACTCTCAAATTTTTAAATCATGTCACACTTTGAACTGGACACCAAATCTGTTATCTGTTTCTTTGTCAGTTAGTGGGAAGCCTGGCATTGCATGCTGTTAACTAGTGTGTTGTACTCTGGTGTGTAACTTGACACTGCAACTCTGAGTGAGTCTTGCAGATGTGCATCAGTGAGGCGTGTCCTGTGTTTGTTCTTGATGAAGTTCATGTCAGAAAAGGCTGATTCACAAAGATAAGATTTTTCCTCATTGTTTGCGGAACCTTCTTAATCTTTTGGACATATTTTCACAGCAATCTGGCCTTAAGCTTAATTATGATAAATGTAAAATGTTAAGGATCGGAAATCTAAAGGGAACGTCCTTTCGAATGGAATGCAAAGTGCCTGTTTTGTGGACAGATGGACCAGTTAACATACTTGGTGTTGTTGTCCCAGAAAATCTGGAAGATCTAGGCTCAGTAAATTATGATAATCGACTAAGAAAGCTGGACAAAATTAAGCAATTATGGAAAGGGAAATCCCTAACCTTGTATGGTAAAATGTCTATTGCCAACTCGTTAATTATTCCTCAATTTATTTATTTGTTTTTGTCATTACCAGCTCCATCACAAAACTTTTTTAAGATTTATAAGCGGAGGGTCTTCGATTTTGTCTGGAACGGCAAACCAGAAAAGATTAAAAGAAAGGTTTTGTACAAAGAGTATGAATATGGGGGCCTGAAACTTCTCAACCTTGAAGCTATGTGTCTGTCTTTAAAAGCATCAATTGTTCCAAAGATGTATTTAAACATTGAGTGGTACACAAATGTCCTGTTGGACAAAAAACATGTACTGTATCAAAAGAAATTGTATCCTTTTTTACAAGTGATCCCCTCCCAGAGAGTCTGCTGGGAAACATGGCGGGGTTCATAAAGGAAACAATCCACTCATAGTGGTGTTTTCAATTTTATGTGCCAGAAAAAAGAGACGATATTTTGCAGCAGTTAATATGGATGAACTCTAATATTGTAATAGATGGAAAGCCTTTCTTTTGGAAAAATATGTTTGAAAGAGGAATCATTTTTGTCAATGATATTATCAATGAGAATGGTAAAATTATGAAGTATGATGAATTTAGAGCTATGTATGGTGATGCTTGCTCAAGCTTTTCATTTTGTCAACTAACTGGAGTAATTGGGAAAAGATGGAAACAAATAATTAATTATGGAACTACTAAATTATTAGTTTGTAAACCTCTAATAAGAAATTCTAGTTTGCAAAAAGGAACTAAAATAAATAGAAAAATATATAATTTTTATTTAATAAAGAAATCTTTAAAGGCTGCCTCATACAACACAAATGGAAAATGGGAGGACCTTTTTGACTGCCCGTTGCCATGGGATGCCATATTCAAACTAATCTATAAAACCACTATCGATGTGCAAAATCTTTATTTTCAAATTAAAATTATTTATAACTTCTTACCCACAGGGAAAATGTTAAAATTATGGAATATGACAGAGTCAGATGATTGCCGATTTTGTTGTCAGGAGCCTGAATCCACCCTGCATTTGTTTTGGTATTGTCATATTGTGTCTATGTTTTGGGTGGAAGTTGAAAAAATGTGTTTAAGGATTGGTTTGTTTATGAAGCTTAATGTGGTTTCTGTTATTTTAGGAGAGTTCATTGACAATCATGATTTAGTCAATTTAATTATAGTACTCGGTAAAATGTTTATTTTTAAGGCCAAAAACAGATATTCACTTAGTATTACTTTCTTTAAAACATTTATTCAGTATTTTCTAATTTTAGAAAGTTACATGGTTGAAAACGATAATGATGCCAAAAAACATAAAAAAAAAAGATGAGAAGTCCTCAAAGGCTTGTTTTGAAAGTATAATTATGTTTATAGAGTATCTGATATCTGTTGTTGTGTTCCCTAATTTGAGTGACCTGGACATAATCTGGACTGTACATAAATGCTTATTTTGAAAATGTAATTTTGTTTATAAATTATATGCAATCTGTTGTGTTCCCTAATTTTTTTCTGTGTACATGAATGAAGGTGTGTGTTGCTGAGTCCGACTTGGACATTATCTGGACTGGGCCTGGTTTAAAAAAACCTTTAAACAAATCTAATTTCATTGACAACCTGGTCTGTTGAAGATAAGGCCCTTTTTAAAAAAATAAAATAAAATAAGATAAATAAATAAAAAACATTTTCTTGGATAAAAAAGAAAGTAAAACAATATAAAAATAATTACATAAAAAATAGTAATTAATGAAAATGTTAGTGGACCAGCAGCCTATACAATCATGTGTGCTTCAGGGACTGTGTCCCTTGCAGATGTGTTGTCTATGTTGTGGGAACCAGAATATTGGTAGCAGAAAGAAATAACCCCTTTTGTGTGAGTGGGTGTGGATGAGTGTGCATGGGGGAGGTTGTTTGGGTTGATGCACTGATTGAAAGTGTATCTTGTGTTTTTTCTATGTAGATTTAGAGATATTGAGAAGTCCACTCTCCAAGGTAAATGCTGTACATTATTATTACATTACTTCTTTAAACTACTGTTGTTGTGTGTAGTACATTCTATTGTATTGTTTTTATACAATATTTATTATCTAAAAGTTAGTTTATCTTTCTAAAAGGCATGTTACACGTTAAAATTGTGCTCTTTAGGTGGGGCCAAGCACCAATTATATTGATTTCAATTCCTTTCAACGGGAGATGTTAATTTGACATGCAAGTGTTTTGAGTTGAGAGCTCTGTCACAGAACCAATTAAGCTTGTAAGTTGAGGTACTATTGTATTAAATCCTGTTGGACTTTTCTTCTGTTTTCCTAACCTTGTAGCAAGCGAGTGTGGGTAAAAAACAGGTGTTGTGGAATAAAAAGTATGCCTATAAAGACACATACTGAGTCTCTCCAGGATCTCCTCATCTGTCATTTTGGACTTCTTCCTCTGGCGGTCCGTGTTACGATACATTGTGCTGGATGTGTTGTCGGGCTGGACCTGCGACTCGGGTGGCGTCACCACCTCTTGGACAGGGGTGGGAGGCTTGGGTGGGTCCATGACTGAGCGTGTGTAGATCTGCAAGAGCATAAGTAAGAGTTGAAGTCACGATGATGTTACATTGCGCTGAAAAACACTACAACTCACAGATTTGGTGTGCTCAGGTCGAGGCGCAATGACCGGTGGAAGTTCATCGTCGTCGTCGTCTTCATCTTCCTCCTCCTCCTCTTCTTCCTCTTCCTCCTCGTCCTCCTCTTCTGACACAGGCGGCGCGATGGGGGGTTCTGAAGTTGATGTTTTGGCACCCTGCAGGATGGACACAGGTGTTGTTGCAATACCACTATTAGTAGCAAGCCAGTGGAACCTCAAGCAGGACATGTGACACATCTCGCAAAAGTAAATGCGCCTCTCAGTATTACAGCAATGAAACTTGGATCTAACTTACAGTAGTCAGTGTGCAGTAAATCTATACTTCTACACAATCTGTACACTGACTACTCTAAAAGCAGTGATTCTCAACTGGTGGGTGGCGAGCAAAAAGTGGGTCACAGGTCGTTGCCTGGTAGAGATGAGGCGTTCGCAAATGAGTCAAGTCTTTTAAACAGTTCTTTACAGGGAATGATGAGAACTCATTTACTGTAGGTCTGGGTGTTATGGCCTAAAATCCATTCAATAATATGTATAATAAATAGTTAATATATATCCATACACTGTATAGTATATACAGTACAGTCCAAACGTTTGGACACACTTTCTTCTCATTCAACGTGTTTTCTTTATTTTCATGACTGTTTACATTGTAGATTGTCACTGAAGGCATCAAAACTATGAATGAACACATGTGGAGTTATGTACTTAACAAAAAAAGGTGAAATAACTGAAAACATGTTTTATATTCTAGTTTCTTTAGGACGCTACATTGCATTAACAACACGTTTGTTACAGCCTGTTGCAAGCTCGTCACTCTCAATTTCGTTCGTATTACCACTATTATCACCATAGGGCAATGAAATTAAAATCTCTGTCGTAGGCCACATCTATGTACAGTCATCCCTCATTACATGAAGCTTCAAATATCGCAGCAACAATCGCAAGTTGACCAACTGCTGACAAAACAAGTTTTTGATGATCTTGATATTCAACTCCTGTCTCATCAATAAGAACACCACATTGGTACGGCGTCAAAAGACAAAAGCGGCACGAAGCATCGGACATTTGGCGTGGCACTTAAGGCTAACTGCAGCAAAGTGGAGATGAACTTTCTTGGTTCAAGACAACACAGGACATGCATTGCTAATGAACGAAATGCTAACAAGTAACAACAAAGCTGCGGCTTACACCCGTGGTTTCAGCATTCATAGCGCAGTTCTAATTTAGATGAATTATCCAGCATGTATTTCCACGTCGTAGCCGTGTTGTAGTGGCCGGGTGAGGACCATAGCAGTGGCGCCTGGAGGATCTGCACTCAAGATGGTAAACTATTTTTTAATGATTTTAATAATAATCCTACTTTGCGGAAATGAGTTAGTTAAATCACGGTAAACTATGAACGACTGTAGTTTGTATCGTATATCTAATTCACCGTTTCTTTACGAGCTTTTTTTAGTCGCGCATCTCTATATTAATATCGTGCAAAAGTTGTTTGATTTCTGAAGTTCAAATACAACAAAGAAGTTAGTGAAGTTAATTTTGTAATTACAGCGTAAACCAGTAGTGTACGTATTTTAACCTTTTGCTAGTTTTCAAATTTTATGAGATACACATTTTTTTATTATTTGTAAACAATAACTGGATAACTTGTTATTCATGTGAATTGATTTATCATTATTATTTATGTGTATATTTATGTTACAGATTGAATACAGGTAACGAACAAAAGTATTTGTAATAATTGTGGAATGGAGTTTGACATGTTGAACTTTGTGTGACATTGTAAATATGTGCTGTATTATTGTGTAATCTTATTTCCATGATTGAAATCAACATAAACATAACATTCATCAAAATTATTCAAAAATGTTTCACTATGTATGTAGTGATGTCGAATTCGGGTAGCCGCTTGTCATTAAGGGGTGATGGTGGGTCTTGCTGCCGAACTATTGTATTTTCCGGAGTATAAGCCTCTACTTTTTTCTTACGCTTTGAACCCTGCTGCTTTTAGAACGATGCAGCTAATTTATGGATTTTTCTTCACTAATGGCCATTTTGTTTTGTGTTCAACAAACAGTTTTCATAGAACACAGACAAAGACACTGAAAAAGTGTTATTGTTTGTGCTATGCGGCATGTTTTAGGACCTATTTGCTAACTGCAGGTGCTGCAGGTTAAAATTGTACTTCCCATTTCGTTCCTCGAACCGGAAGTATCCGTCAATAGCATTTCTGCTTAAAGGATTCTTCATTCAATACTCCAAGCAACGGCTGTAAGGTTTTTACAATATAACTAAAACAATTCATACTTACAAAACTGTCCCATGTGTGATGTCTGTAGGAGGGTTTTCATGCATAACTGTACATGCTATCGTAATGTAATCCAGCTAGTGTCGTTAGCATTGGCAAAAATGCTACATGTTGGTATTAATAATTTAAAATGGCATTCTTTTTATATTATTTGAGTTTCCTAAATTCACCAAAACGTCACCGTGGAGCTATTGAGTCTGTTGAGCTGATTGGAGAGCTAGCTTCCGCAGCGAGTGGGTCCATGGCGATAACTTCTGTTTTGTTTGATCAGCCGTTTTACTGCCATGTTGCAGGCACTTTTTTAGAAACAATTACGGTATGTAAATAAACATTTACAAAATATTTCGTACCTGTATATATCTGCAACTTATGCAGTTAAAAAATGTTTTATTTCTTCTCAAATTTGGTGAGTGTGGCTTGAATACCGGTGCGTTCTATAGCCCGGAAAATAAGGTAGTTGAGAACCACTGCTTTAAAATACTGTATGTACACATTTAAAAGTGTTGCCCTTGAGAATGTCAGATGGTTGCTGACATCCTGTTTTTAAACATGTGGTCAGAAAATTACCAATTGTCAGGAACAGTTGTGCTAATAAGAGTTAAAAGGAAAAGATACACAGCTTTTATCAGAGAAGAGGTGTTGGGTTCTGTGCGCCAAGAACCAAGGATGAGAATGCATTTTAAAGAGGGAACACACTGCTCTATGTTTGAGTAGTGAAGCAAACCTGCTGCAACATCGCAGTGAAGTGCAATGCGTAGATAAGCGGCAGACATCCTGGATATGCACCACACCATTTGAAAACTTCCAACATATTTAGTCTGCCTAACACTGAGGATTTGTTTCTCACATCCAAAAGTCAGTTTGCCTTGGATCGTCTTCCTCTTATGGAATGGAAACGTCCACTTCCAGTCTTGTCATGCAGAAATGAAGCAGTGCAGCTTAGTTCTGGTGATTAAACAAGAAAGAAAGACCCGGTCCTTTCCTAACGGGTCTGTGACCTATTTGGAGAAGGATTCGGTCAAGAGTGCAGAGGCTGGCTACTTGCAGGTAGCGAAATGTTTTTTTTTGTCTTTACCATGTGGTTATGTTGCCAATGGTGATGATGTTACAAGGGAGAGTTCATATGCAGTTTGAAAGTCATCACAACCCTCTGCCACCACCATCCCCACCATGAGATGACATCATTAGACATCATTCAATGCATAACTAGAATAAAGTAAAGTAAATCAAAAAGAAAATATCCCCTTGAAAGTATTTGCAGTGGGCGTAATTGAGATCCAATAACTGACGCTAGAGATGCTGAATAGTAATATGGAGGAGTTACCTTGTCAAATAATGCGCTGCAGGTTCTAAGGCTGACAGGTGGCCCAGATGACAGCAGTCGATTCTGAATGTGAAGGTTAAAAATGGGAGGATTTTACTCAAAAACAAACCCACACATTATTGAAGAGTGAGCGGACTTCAGGGGAAGGAATGTTAGGGCGGGGGGTTTCACTACGGAGGGGTGGTCATCAGGTCCTTGTGGCTGAATTAAGAGCTCGTGCGACAGAAGTGAAGGTCTTAGATTTAACACTTAACCTGTGCTTGAATGCACGAATGAATACATCCACAAACTGCACTCATAATGACTGTCTGAGGGTGATCATGCAATTTCTTGCATTTTCACAAGAAATACAATATTTTAGTAAGTTTACTTCAAGGGGAACTGCACTTTTTTTGAAATGTTGCCAATCATTCACAATCATTATGTAAGACAAGAATACATATGTTTTTTTTTTTAATGCACCAACTAGTAAATAAATGCGAGCAATGGTGCCTATGGGAGTCGCTCTGCCTAAAAAACGGTTAAAAAAAGGATCATCAAGGTTTTATATAGGCACTGTAAGTATATACAGTATGTAATGTAGTAACAGGCACATTCATTCATAACATGTCATATTTACGTATTTCGCTCCTACGGTGCATACGGTGGTCCATTAATTTCAAAAATGCATCACGTTTGCTTTTTCCTTCAACAACATCACTGATTACTACTCATGCAGACTTCATGAGAGCCAACAAACATAACAAAACATCACTTACTGTACAAGGTCTGCTCTCACTGGAATGCAGACGGTTAAGACTGTTCATATATTTCTGTTTAGATGAAGAACGACTCATAATGTTTGCGAAGAAAAAAGACGAGTGGAACCAAGCGTCTTTTCAGGTCTTTTTCGCCATTATGGGTCTAAATTGGTTGTCAAAGTTGGCCAAGTTTTCAGTTTATGTCCACATCATTTTACTTTTAAGGTGAGAGGCATGATTTATAATCTAGAATACATTTTAACAAGCTCCAAGGCGAGAAGCAGCTCATTAGTCAATACAGCAGCATAAGGAAGTTGCCTCTCTCGGATCAATGCGCCGCTAAATGTAGGTTCTAAACTTTAGCGCTTATAATAACTAGGGGTGTGGGGAAAAAATCAATTCAAATTCGAATCGCGATTCTCACGTTGTGCGATTCAGAATCGATTCTCATTTTTAAAAATCTTTTCTTTTTTAAAAAAAATGTATTTATTTATTTATTTATTTTTAATTAATGAATCCAACAAAACAATACACAACAATACCATAACAATGCAATCCAATTCCAAAACCAAACCCGACCCAGCAACACTCAGAACTGCAATGAACAGCAATTGAGAGGAGACACAAACACGACACAGAACAAACCAAAAGTAGTGAAACAAAAATGAATATTATCAACAACAGTATCAATATTAGTTACAATTTCAACATAGCAGTGATTAAAAATCCCTCATTGACATTATCATTAGACATTTATAAAAATAAAAATAAAAGAACAATAGTGTCACAGTGGCTTACACTTGCATATTTTCACAAAGATAAAATAAGTCATATTTTTGGTTCATTTAATAGTTAAAACAAATTTACATTATTGCAATCAGTTGATAAAACATTGTCCTTTACGATTATAAAAGCTTTTTACAAAAATCTACTACTCTGCTTGCATGTCAGCAGACTGGGGTAGATCCTGCTGAAATCCTATGTATTGAATGAATAGAGAATCGTTTTGGATCGGAAATATATCGTTTTTGAATCATGAATCGGGAAAAAAAATTTGATTTTGAATCGAATCGTGACCCCAAGAATCGATATTGAATCGAATCTTGGAACACCCAAAGATTCGCAGCCCTAATAATAACAATATAGTTATTATTTGGTTAATATTCAGGTCACAAAATGTAAATGGAGTATTGTTGGCGGTTTTTAGATGTTTTTAGTGGGTTTTATGTTCAAAATAGACGCAATAAACGTCACAGCGCCCATTGGCTCCATTGTAAGAGGACTTTTATCTAGATTTATTTAAGAGTTAAAATACATTTAAAAATAAGACAAATGTGTTCTTGTCTCTCATAAGGATTGTGAATTATAGGCAAAATTCCAAAAAAGTGCAGATCCCCTTCAAGGAACTGTTTACTCAAACAATTTAAATACATTTCTGACACAGTTCACTAGACGAATATTAATACTTATTTGATGTTATCATTATTAGCTCTGCCTCACCTCACCGCATGACATTACGTTACCAAACATGCACAAAAGGTTAAGAACATAGTATTTTATACGACATGATGCAGTTCTACTAAATAACGTTACTGTATTGCATGTTATTGGACATCCCTAATGTTCCTGCTGTGTATATATTGCACTTGAATGTGTGCAAATATTGGTATTGAGTGTGACAACACAAAATCGCAGCAGAAGAGAAAAGTTTTCAAAGTAAAACAAGACTGACTGACAGTTTTGCCTGCTGGGCACGCTGAGGTCATAGATGGGCGATGGCACAAGTTAATAGCAAAGTCCCGTCTGCAGGGCTCAGAATCAGTGGACAGTCTGAGACGCCCTCCAATACTCTCTAACACGCAACCTTTTCGCCTCACTGCCACCCTTGCTGGCCCTTCGCTGGCACTGTCCAAGCAAAAAAAAAAAAAACCCTGCATGATCCCAGCGCGGTTGGCCCGGGGCGGAGAATCCCCCTCGCCCCCCTGCCAGACTCGGGATTGCATTTCTTCACCCGGCTGAGCGTGTGTGCAGGGCAAGGCATTAAAAGCATAGATTACTCTGGTCAAAGCCAGGAATGAGGTCAGCGTAGCGGGAGTCCTCCTCAGTGCAGTCAAGCCTCCACTGAAGCTCGTCAATTGTTTGTATTACAAATCTAGTTCAAGTAAGATTGAAAACAATTAACAGCGGGCTCTTGTTTGAGCACACATGCAACTGGAATGGCTTGGGGGGAAAGCACAGTAAAGGTTTCTTTTGAGGAATGTACACATTTTGTCCATTAAGGGGAAGCAATGCAAACAATTTTAAAAACTTACCTCTACAACTTATACAGTGTTGTAGAAATACATCCTTCCAATCAAGACTTAGGGCATGGTTTACTAAGATCTAAATACCTCGCACTAAACAGCGTGTGCAATCTATAAAATAACGTGTACTATTAGTGGGCGTGTTCCGTGTGATCTACTAAGACTGTGTGCAATTGAAAATTGGTGCAGATCTCTTTATTTAAATGAGACACTCATTTACTGCACATTCATGTTATCATGCTCCAATCTGTGGCGTTTTGCTATGTTTTTAAACACGCAGGAGACGTGAACCACTTTTTATGGGTATTTTAGCAGCATTCACACAGTGCATCTACATTGACACCACTTTTATTCTTTTTTACCGGTTAGGTGCATGGGAGAGAGGCTGCATTTATGTGTTCACACTTCAAAAAGTATTTTTTTCATATAGTACATATGTATAAATATTATGTATTCTATGTGAAAAAACGAACGTAATTTAAAAAATATTAAATGATACTAAAACGCAACAATTACAATCAGCCCCTTAAGTCATCCAGCAGCTACGAAATTATAAAAAGATGTTGCTGAATAGACGATGTGTCTAATAATATTTTATTTCTGACCGTCAAAATATGTTGAAATGTACACGTAATACGGAGGATTCTCTATCCATCATGTGTCTTTCTCACAGCCGTGTGCAAAACTGTGTCAGTGTGTGCGTCCTTTTCAAACATGCTAAATAAAACACAAAATAGGTCTCCTAAAACGGTGATAAAGTGTTGATAAATCACATTGCGTGTGCTGAATTTGCATTTTCTCTTTCCAGTATTGTGGGAGTTTTGATGATAAGCATATATTTTGCATATTAATGAAGACGGAGACGCAAAATGGATAGCACCCCTTATTCTGCTAACTTAAGAAACGCAATCCACTTTACACACGTTTAGTAAATCAGCTTTGTGTGTGCTATCAAGTTTGCACGTGTTTTAGTAAAAGCAAACCTTTAGTAAATCAGGCCCCTTCTGTCTTTCTCTTACTTATTTACGACTTGCAAATGTACTGTCTTACAGCTGTACAATCAAAATAAGGAGAAAGCAAAAATAGTGCGGAACTAAGAAAATAAGACTCACCAGAGTGTTTGCTGCTATGTAACCATGTGCGGACTTGTCTGAAACAGAAATATGCTCTCATTAGAATGAGATTTTAAAGGTTCTTAATAGTGCATATTGTGGGTATTAGTGTATATACTGTACCTCCTGAGGTGAAGCTCATGTACTTCTGGTTGTTGACGGTCTCTTTGGAGTCGTAGAACTTGAGGACGTCCAATACGGCTTGTGGGTTCTTCTTCTGCTCCAGTTTGGTGATGTTGGAGGTCTGTAGGAGGCGCGCCCATTGCTCTGGGATGCCCTGCAAGGACACAGAAGGGTCAAATTTAAAAGGTTTGGACTTTTAAGCTCTAATTTTTACTTGAAAATGCGATAAAATGTGTCCAAATACTGTCTATTCAGCCTGTATATACACAGCAGCAACTCTCTATGGATACTGCATTAGCTACCATACTATACAAGAATTATAATGTATATCAAAATGTTGTCTTTACAATTAAAAATAATAAAGTTGTAATGGCTTCTGTCAGAAAAGTTTTTATCCATTAATATTATTTTTGTGCCTGTAGTTTGCAGTTTTTAAGTATCATTACAGTGTATCTTGAAACATAAGCATGACTACTTTCTTTACAGGCAAATCTATTCATGTGTGGAAAAAAAAAGCTTTTTCTGTATAGCTTTGGGCAATGGAAGAAGTTAGACTTTCAGACTTTTTTAATCCACCAAAACATTGTATCATTGTGCAAAGCACACCCAAAAAATTGTAATGACAGGGTCAGAGCATGTCAAAGAAATACTGAATTATTTGTTATTATTTTTGTGTTAAAAAATTACATAGTATTAATATTGGTAGTTTTATTGGGATTTTTACTACTAATGTTTAATCGTTTTATGTAGATAGCTAGAAAGATAGATGAACTTTATTAATCCTCTAAAAGAGGAAAATAATTTGCCTTAGCGTTTAAGTACAGTAAGATTGTAGTAAATCTATCTAATTTAAATGTGATATATTCTGAGGTAGGCTCCAGCACCCCCCGCGACCCCGAAAGGGACAAGCGGTAGAAAATGGAAAAATTGATATTCAAACATATTCAACCCGCTTAATCAATCATGGGTTTGGCATTTTGGTCTTTCTGATCAAAAATGTCCAAACTGTTTCCACTTACAGAGTAATGTTAAAATGCAGTTCCATGGCGGGCTTGCACGCCAGTGCGAGGCAGTTGTGGTTGACAACCATGAGCAACAATTATTTCATTCAGGCCCCACGGCAATTTTTTTTTACAAAATGTAACATCTAATTTTGGCAAATATATATATTTTTTGTTAACCTGTTCCCTTAAACCAAGGATGTTAAACTAATTTTATCTCAGGGGTGGCATGGAGGAAAATCTATTCCCACGCGGGCTGGACTGGTAAAATCAAGGCATTAAAACTTAAAAACAAAGACAACTTCAGATTGTTTTCTTTGTCTTACTTCGCCAAAAATAGAACAAACACATTATGAAAATGTACATATTATAGATAATCCTCTTAGCACAATACTTCAAGTTTGTTGAAAATTCTGAGGAATGAATTGGTGCAGTTTCAAAAACACCATGAAGAACAAAATGAATGTAGACTTTAGCTCAGTGCTTTTACAAAGCCATTCAACTTTAGGCACTTCCTGTTTAAGATTGTCACCTTGGCAGTTCACCATTAAAAACGTTTGGAAAAGCAATCCAGTGGTTTCCTCACCGCCGCATTGGTGAAATCTGCAACTGCCACAACCATTATCATTATTCAATAAATACAATTATAGTATAAACAAAACAATTATCAAAATGACGCCATAGTCGAAATCAAGGTAACATGACTACAAACGTAACCAATGTGAACATAGTAGATTAAAGCATAACATAGATCAGAACAAACACAAGAAATGTAGAAACACATTTTTACAATGGAGTTCAGGGTACACATCGTGCATTCAACCAATTGCAAGCGCTGCATGGAACTCTAACTAAAAAGATGATGGTCAAGTTGACTTAAGTCTTCGCATCTTACCTTTTTGTTATTTTATCCGTTGAGTGGATAATTTACAATGAAAAAAGGTATTGTGCGTCAATACTGCTGCCATCTGCTGCCAGCCGACAGCCACAACAGAAGCAGCTGATTGCTTTCACCTTCACTGATTGGAGTAGCAGCAGCCAATCCAGAGGGCTCTTAAAGTCAGCTGACACGTCATCTTTAAAACCTGTCATGTGTGACGTATGTCACACTTGAATTGCTATTGTGACATCCAGTGGACACATTTACAACAGCAGTTTCTTTCATTAAAAAAATGCAGCTTATTTTTATATTTAGCAAACTGATCTTTTAGGCCAGATTAAACCTGTTCGTGGGCCTGATATGCCCCGCAGGCCGTACATTTGACACGCCTGCCTTAAACCACTATTGCTATTGGTGGTAGGGCTGCACGATTTTGAGAAAAAGATCTACCAGTAATTGCGATGTTTCTCTCCAAAATTGCAATTTCGATACAATTTACGATTTTTATCTTTTATACATAAAAATGCATACAACTGAGAAAATAACAAATGAAGGACAACATGTTACTTTTAGAAAGTCAATCAACATATTCTTGTCTCAATGTGCCAAACATTAGAACAAAATGCAATAATTTACATTTTTAAGACAGTGTGACGGTCTCAAGCCGTCTTGTGGGTTCCATGGACCATCAAATAGAGACATCTCTGAGCAGTTTGACGTTTGTTTTATTTTTTTAAAACAAAACCTCAGTCCCGGTCGCTTTTTAGCTCCTCTCCTCCGCTCGTTCGCTCGTCGTCTCGGGCTCTCCTCCTCTCTCGTTCCGCATCAGCCTCCTCTTGGCTCCTTCCAGCCTCCTCTTTATCTCTCTCTGCTGCTCCCCTTTTCTTCAGCGAGAGGAGATTGGATGATCGTGCCCAGGTGCGCGGATCGCACACCTGTGCACGATTGTGGCGTCGCTGCCGGTGCGCCCTGCCTCGCTGCTCGCTCGCCGGCCCCGCCTCTCCACAGTCCTCCATCGCCAAACGCAAGCCGGGATTCCGACCGGCTGCGCGTACTCCCCCCCCCCTTTTTCCGAGGGAGCGGGAAGTGAGGACGGCCAGGTCCCCCTGTGGCCCCGATCTTCTCCCTTTCTGTGTCTTCTTCCTTTTCCGCCTGTTCTTTTTTCCCCTCTTCATCTTCATCGTCTTTTTGTTGGTCTTTTTCTTTGTCTTCTTGGTCTTTTTCTTTGTCTTTTTGGTCTTGTTCTTTGTCTTCTTGGTCTTTTTCTTTGTCTTCTTGGTCTTTTTCTTTGTCTTCTTGGTCTTTTTCTTTGTCTTCTTGGTCTTTTTCTTTGTCTTATTGGTCTTTTTCTTTGTCTTCTTGGTCTTTTTCTTTGTCTTCTTGGTCTTGAGCACTTGAGTGGTTTCCCTCCTGTGCTTCTTCCACCACTTCCTCTTTTTTTGTGGGGGGCCATTCGCCGCCCCCCGTCTGGCCCGCCAGGACCTGCAGGAGCCGCAATTGTTTGCGGGACTCTTCGAGACACTGGCGGCTGCTTGCCGCCAGTTCCGTGAACGCCCCCACGAGGGCCCACTGGAGATCGTCCTCCCCCGCCTCCGATGGTCCAGCCACGTTGGGTGCCAAATGTGACAGTCCTAGGCTGTCGGGTGGGTTCCATGGACCATCAAATAGAGACATCTCTGAGCAGTTTGACGTTTGTTTTATTTTTTCAAACAAAACCTCAGTCCCGGTCGCTTTTCAGCTCCTCTCCTCCGCTCGTTCGCTCGTCGTCTCGGGCTCTCCTCCTCTCTCGTTCCGCGTCAGCCTCCTCTTGGCTCCTTCCAGCCTCCTCTTTATCTCTCTCTGCTGCTCCCCTTTTCTTCAGCGAGAGGAGATTGGATGATCGTGCCCAGGTGCGCGGATCGCACACCTGGGCACGATTGCGGCGTCGCTGCCAGCGCGCCCCGCCTCGCCACTCGCTCACCGTCCACGCCTCCTTGCCGCCATCTTGGGCCGGGCCCCGGCGTGCCCTGCCTCGCTGCTCGCTCGCCGGCCCCGCCTCTCCACAGACAGACTCAGAGCTTTTGTCTACGTCATGCTCATAAACTAAAGAAATCATCAATAAAAACTATAAAATGTTTATAATGTAATGTAATCATAATATATAAAAAATATTGCAAATAACCATTTAAAAGGATATACATTTTCATTTCTCATTACTGTATAATTGTTTACCATTGTACTGTAATTGGAAGGTAAATAACTTTGTTATCCTAAATAAATATAATAAATAAATAGACATATCAAAAATGTGTCATTTCCATAAGCAAAAATGTAACTTAAATAAATATTGAACATCTTAAAGTGCATTTTTTAACAAGGAAAAAAAAGTAGGTCGGACGTTGTCTTTTTGTTTATTGCCATCACGTGATGACGGCATTCTCGCTTGTTCGTCCGTGTTGATGGGCTAATATTACCCATCCGATTTGAAGCTGAAATATTACCACCACAGGACATTTGGCTTTGGAATCGTATTGTTTGCTCCTAATTGTTGTTACTTTGTAGCGAGTAGGGAGTCTGTCTGTCCGCGCTTCGTGTGTGTGTAAGCTGGCGTCTTCCACAACCAAGACAAAGATTGGGAATGACTGAAAAGAGGGCTCACTGTGGTCAGTTAATTCTACTGTTTGATGAACGCACTTAGGTGCTGATAGCGATGCACAGAGTGAGACTTCTTTCTCCCTGTTTGAAGCAAGACAGGAACAAACGCGAGGCTCAACAATTCTGAACATGTCTGTCACTCAAATGCCGGCGAATTCGGCGGAAAAAAAACCCCAAAACCTTTGCATCTTGCGGTAATATAATCCCACTAATTAAAACCTTGATGTCGATTCGATGTCGATTAATCGTGCGGCCCTAGTTGGCGGTGTCCTTATTTTGGGTGGGTTTAATAAGCCTTCATTTGGAGCCGGTGACAGACAGCACTTGTGTTCACCTCGCAGCAGTTTTTAGGTTGATTGTAAAAAAGTAGACTATCAAAGCGAGATTTCCTAAAGCCACACAGAGCACCGCTATCTTGCACTGACGTCACGTCGATAGGTTTTAATTAGGGCGGTCAAATTTAATGCAAAAATAACGAGTTAACAAAAGCTTTCTTTAATGAACTTACTTTCTTAATCGCGCCATTAACATCTGTCCTGTGTGACCCTCAGCCCATACTGTAGCTGCTGCGTTCTGTCTGATATTGAGTCACGGGAACGAACAGAGAGCAGAAATGGAAAAGGAAAAATTAACTAGGAAATTTGGCTCGGAAGCCCTGGCAGATCCCTTTTAGGGTTGTTAATGATAAACCGATGCAGTTGGATATGCGATTCGAGAAGTGGCCAGTTCGGCTACATCGTTTACAGCCCCCTCAATCGATAAGATTTAGACGTGAATCATTAGGTTAATCTGAAACTGTATTTTCATTTTTATTTAACAAGCACGATGGAAGAGGGGTTAGTGCATGTGCCTCACAATACGAAGGTTCTGAGTTCAATCCCGAGCTCGGGATCTTTCTGTGTGGAGTTTGCATGTTCTCCCCGTGATTGCGTGGGTTCCCCCTGAGTACTCCGGCTTCCTCCCACCTCCAAAAATATGCACCTGGTGCAATTTAGTATTGATTGGCAACACTAAATTGGCCCTAATGTGTGAATGTGAGTGTGAATGTTGTCTGTCTATCTGTGTTGGCCCTGCGATGAGGTGGCGACTTGTCCAGGGTGCACCTTGCCTTCCGCCCGAATGCAGCTGAGATAGGCTCCAGCGCTCCCCGTGACCCCGAAAGGGACAAGCGGTAGACAATGGATGGATGGAAACATATTTTTATTGTTATTTATTATTTATTTAGTTAGAATGTATTAATTTCATCACTGTATAATTGTATGTAAATTTATTTTTCATCAGTTTTGTGAGTCCCTTCGTTTGCAGTACATTTCATTAGTATTTATTTATGTAATGAGCCTGACCTAAGCCTCGATAACAATATTTGTGATTAACACAGGGTTCATTTCAATTGACAAGGTTTGTCCTATTAAACTGGAAGTACCGCACTATAAGGCGCACCTAAAAACCTCCAATTTTCTCAAAAGCTGACAGTGCGCCTTATAATCCGGTGCGTTTTATATATGGACCAATATTGAGCCACAACAGGTCTCGCAACTACGGGATGCATAAATAACGTAACCCCAGCCTCTACTGTAGCGTCTATTCTATGCGCCTTATAATGCGGTGCGCCTTATATATGAAAAAAGTTTTAAAATAGGCCATTCATTGAAGGTGCGCCTTATAATCCGGTGCGCCTTATATATGAAATTTTTTTTGAAATAGGCCATTCATTGAAGGTGCGCCTTATAATCCGGTGCGCCTTATAGTGTGGAAAATACGGTAGGTTAAATATAATTATTGAGTAAGATAAAAAATAAAAAGAGTAAGATTACTAATTCAGTGTAATATTTGAGTGGACCTCTCAGTAGCAGAAAAGTTGGGGCCCGAGGTCAAAAAGGTTGAGAACCCCTGCTGTAGGAGATATTTGAATGCAGCTTTCAAAACAGCACAGGAACTCAACTGAAACCTTGAACCTCATAGAACTTCCTCATGGAAGTGTGATGTTTCGAAATGTGCATCAGCTGCTGTTTTGTTCAAGTGAAATAAGACACTCACTGTGAATTCTCCTGTTACTGCGTCAAAGCCAACATGGATGGTGTGTTCAAAGTCGGAGGGGAGGGATATCTCGGGACGCTCCTTCTCCTTCTTCTTGTTTGCTAAACAACATCATGAACATACGCCAGTTAATAATTATTTTACACGTATATTGCGGTAGAAGTGAAGCAAAGAGCGGTGACATGCGCCGCAAGGAACTCACTCTTATCTCCTCCAGGGAAGATGGAGCGCAGGCGCACCTTCTTGATTTTCTCTTCGGGAGCCATTGGAAGCGGTTTAGAGGCAGGATTCACTGATGAAGAGTCTCGGGAACTACTGTTCATTCTCAAGGGAGGGGCTGGTGGTTTCTCTTCAATATCGACACTATCAGACATCTTTAGTAGCACTCACAATGTCCTGGAAGAGAGACAGAGAAAGTTTTTAGCATATAATATAGTGTATTGTGGAGAGGAGACGTCTCAACAGATCAACAGCACTTCCTGTTTCTTATGTTGTGACACACACCAAATGGTGATAAAGTCTGTTCATGGCAGCGTGCTACACTTGGGAGTTCCTTCTCTACTCGACCAATTTCTGAGGCAGCACAATTGGGGTAATGTGACTGTCATGTCAGCCCCATCATACTCTATTCAGATCCTTGTAGCAGTAGTTTGGCCTATTTTAGCCTTGTAACAGCAGGAATGTTGTTGCCGCAGCATTTGCCATGATGCTCCTGCAAAGCTGATTTGTTGTTATTGCATTAAAATGTCCCACATCTGACAACCTGCAACCAAAGTTCCGCCATTAAGGATTCCCAAACATCTGTGCACACGGCCATCCCACTAGCATGTTAGACTCCTCCGCTGCCTCGCCCTGAGGCCAAGCCCATCATGTGATGTGCAGCACGACTGGCCCAGAAAAGCTGGCCGGCGTGGCCGACCTACATTAGCAAACAAAAACCAACCCCGAGTTCTTGACACAGCGTACAAGTCGCCTTCATAGTGACCTAAAACTATTTTGTCTGTCCCTGCAGCACTAAACAAAGTGGCTGTCTTTCCAAAGGAACTGGTGAATAAGCCTGTGACAAAATGATCATTTAAGATTAACCAGATTACAAACACAAACAATAACTGCCCTATTCGTTCTGTTGCCTCATTTTTTTAAAACAGAAAACAAATTACACAATCAGAAGTTTTACGTCTATCTCCAATTTACAGTATACTATACAGTTTCCAAAACAAC
Source organism: Entelurus aequoreus (assembly GCF_033978785.1). Lineage (NCBI taxonomy): Eukaryota > Metazoa > Chordata > Actinopteri > Syngnathiformes > Syngnathidae > Entelurus > Entelurus aequoreus. The sequence continues at coordinate 30,545,536 of NC_084735.1, read as the reverse complement.
TATTTCCATAAAAAGTAAGTAAATAGAAATAATCTCCAAACTATGACTATCAAAAAAAATAGTAACGTTCAAGGAAACATTCTTAACTGCAGTCTTTCCCATACGTCAATTTAGCGTCTTTGTCATTATATTTAGCAAATATTCTGACATTTTTAGATTGTTTTTTTTGTTGGGTATTTTTCCCCCCAAAAAAAGAAAAAAAAGAAAGTTAATGTGTATATCCAGCAACTTTTTCTGGTCTTATTGGAAATATTTGGATACTCTTACATAGGCATGTATATTGTTAAGATTGTATCGATATTTCTTATTCATACCAGTATTCATCTATACTCTTATCGGTATTATATGTGGTTAAATGGTTTAAATTACTTTTTTTTTTTTTATAACCATTGTATTACCATAAGAGGTTGTAGCAACATCAATGAACATCTTACAGCAGTATCAACACCTGCTTTATGTCTTAAACAAGTCAACTATGTTAGCAGTGCAAGGTGCAATGCAGTTTTTATGTCACCATATTGTTAAGACCACACGGATCCAACACTGTGTTTCTATTCATTACAGTTACACTCAGCTCATAATATTTATGTATGGTATTCATGTACAGAGCACAGACCTTTTTCAAGATAAATCAAACATAAATCAATGCAATCAATTAGCATTATAGGTGGTTGTGCATTAAAGGTGTTTTGATGCCACGCAAATGGAGTAACTATAGACCTGTTAGCGAATGCTATCTTGCTTCAGAGCAACTTTATAGAACTTAAATGTTTCCCTTTTTTTAAGTGGATAAATATGTGGCTGTAGATTACTGGATCGCTGGGAGGACAGTTGATTAAACACATTCACTTCAAAGTGACTAACTCTTACTAGCGTGCATGACTTGAGCAACTGTTGGGGAGGAAATATTGTTGTGTAACTAACTTTTGTGTTACAAACTTTTGCTTCTTATTTGTGATTATTCCAAGCTGATTATCAGATCCTACCCATGTCTTTTTTTAAGCGTAGCAGCGGCACCTTAAAGTGCTTCAAATCTGATCTTTTCGCATGAGATTCAGGCCACATCAGGATGTTGTCCGAATCCGACTGGAATCTGATCTTTTCAAATGTGACTTTAGTCTAAACGCAATGCTACCGTATGTGACTTTTTCGTCGTGCGCAGGGTAAGTGGATACTTCATCACAACATCCGGTTTTGGTGAGCAAAGTCTTCTTTGAATGGCTGAATTTTCACTGCACCACTACTCATTAGTGCGCAAATAATAGGCTATATGTAATATATGAATATGTATATATTGATTCCAAAGAAATAGCGATTGTTGAAGGACCAGAATTTGACGCTGTAGCGTGTTTGCTTACATGTCAGTACATTGCGTGAGTTGTTTACAAAAGTGAGTTGAAAAATACAGCTAATGTAGTTTTACGCTGATGTCTGTGTTGCCTCTACTTAACAGCCATAAGAAGATTAGTACCCTCTTAAAATATATTACACTATAAACATCCATTTATACATTAAAAAAAACCACTCATTTTTAAAGGTGTGGCAACTTTTATTTTATTTTGTAGTAGTAGAGACTTCCTTGTTCATTTACGGACTCGGTCAACTTCCCTGGTTTTCACTTTAAGTGACGTCGAGGCCACATTGGGCCACATCGGGGCCACATTGGTGCCTGTGCGCGTTTACACTGGAGTCTGATAAAGATCACATTTTACTTGTAGTGTAAAAAGTCAGCTGGAAAACAATCAGATTTCGAAACATAGTCTGTCATAATTATGACGGTCAGCTGGATAAAACAAATACAGATAGCCGTATAACTTGTCCAGAATCTTAACGGCCCTCCTGGACCGACCCAATTAGGAATCAGTACTCTGTATACATCGCGACTCTTACATGAAAGCAAGTATTGCTCTTCTCAACAAGCAGCGTGTCCTGCAGTGAACACTACCCCAATCACAAAAATAAAAAAAGTTCATGAGTATTTGTAAACATATTAGTATTGATTTTCATGGTATTTCCTCACTTTTTGTCTTCCGAGCATTCCACTTCCATAGATAGACGGCAGTCCTGTGGGAAACCCTAAATTGTTCAAATTTGGTCTTAACTTCATTGATGAAGGGGAAATCCGACGGTGATTAGTGCCTCAGATTATGCCACATCATTTTATTGAATGTGTAAAAATAAGTCAACTCCCGTTACGAGTCAAATACAAAAATGAGGAATTACTACCTTATTAATTGGTATTAAGTTACGATGCAACTTGTGTGGCGTCATGCATGACAACGGTCCATCTTTTTAAAATAGGTGCCACAAAAACCTAAAGAAAAAGCAGTGTTAATCCTTTGATGCTGGTTTATCTAATGTCTTGTGGTATAAGCTGAGGTCTTGCCCACTTTTAAATTGCACAACCTTAGGGGTGCTTGATTTAACAAAGGTTACACTATATTTGGGCATTTTAATTGCCCTTAGGCCAAAGGTCAAGCACACACTCCTAATGTATGGACTTGGAAGTAAGGGAGAGAGTGAGGTGGCATATTCATATCTCTAAATTCAACAATTCTAACAGGACAGCCTATACAGACTGAGCTTCTCTAACATCAATGGCCAAGAAAACAGACTGTGACTTTGAAAGCAGCTCTGAGACAAGTTTTGACAGACAGAGTTGATTGACAGGATGAGTTTTCCGATGTCACTTGCACCAAGAAGGAAACAGTGAAAAAACCCTTTTCTCACCACAAAAAGGTGTCAAATCTCAGCTCAAAGCTCGGCAAGGAGAAGACCTGGCATGAAGCCCACTGATCTAATCAGAGCAGCTTTGGAAAGGAAGAAAGTTTGCCAATGCAGACCTCAAAGATATTTCAAAGAACAGTGTTTCCCATAAATGTATTTGTACTTACTTCTTCTTTGGAATTTGGCGCTATCTGCTCACGCTATCTGATATTACAATGACATATGAATGGCTTGTCGTTACAACTCGTTCCAGTAAATGGCATTGTACCTTGGACCAAAACCTGTGCGACCAAGAAAACTTTGACTCAGGCCTGGCAATCAAAACCTGACGCCGATCCAGCTGGTGTCTCAGCGAGCCAGAGACAAGGTGAACGTTTTCCACAGGTTTAAAACAAGAAATTGTCACAAACCGAAAATCTAGCGCTTCAATGCTACTCATAAACTCCAGATCTGCTGGAAACCCGAAAGAAGATAGCTGAGGAGAGCTTGAGCAGATACAAATAAATGTACATGACGTGCATACGAGGGCTCTGTCTACACGGGAACGTCTTTGGGTCGTAACAGTAAAGTATTGTATAATTTCCGCCATTCGCCCACATGGCAACAGCGGTTTGGGTTCTCTGCAACAATATTTTTTGAGAACAGGTTTCAGAGGGTGCTGTTGTCATGTGGACAAGCAAACCACTACTTCGTCACCGTCATGTGATAAAAGACTTTCAGCCAAACCACTTCTGATATTTTGTTGTCTTGTCATCTAATGTGACTCGCAGAAGTTATTTTACTTCATTATCAGTCTTCTTCTATAGTTTTGGTGTGTCCGGTGGCTCTGTCTGACACTGTTTACAGCCCCACATGTACAAGTGTTCTATTAAGAGAAAGGAACCTTTCACATTTGAATCGATACAGTACCAATTCCTGGTACCTGGGAATCAATACTCAATGGTACCAATTTTTGGTACTTTGTGTGTGTCAATATAACATAATGTGTTTTAATTGTTTAATAATACATTCAAATTTGTTTATGTAACATTTAAAAATGAGCTGATTATGGTAAATTTGCTGTCCAGTTGTATATTGTTTTCTTACTGGATTTCAGAGTCTCATTTGGAAGTATTACATAGTAGACTTTGCATGCAGTTGCAATTCCAAGACATTAGATGGCAGTAGTGTATAGACTACAGTGTGTTGCCTAGCTAGGAAGTAGTCTTTGACATTCAACTGAAGCTTGTATTTTATTGCGCCCTACTAAGTTTTTATATTGTGAGTATTGTACTTATAACACACCAGCTGTTTGATTGTAACGTGCATCTTAGTGTAGTTTTCATTACCAAATTTGGAGGTGTTGCCATTCATCCATCCATTTTCTACCGGGTAGCGAGGGGGGCTGGAGCCTATCCCAGCTACACACGGGCGGAAGGCGGGGTACACCCTGGACAAGTCGCCACCTCATCGCAGGGTCATGAAATCACTAATACTATTTAGTAGCATGTATATGGAAAAGTCAATGTAAATTAGCATCAAGCTAGAACATTTTGGAAAAGTGGAGCCTTTTGAGCATTTTCTATGCTTGCTTTGCTGGCATGGAAAATTGTAACATTATTTAGAGGCAGTTTGGCTGAGTCCGTTCTGAGTGCTGCTTGAGTGATCGTTTTCTCGCCAAGTTTTTGAGCTGGCCGAAAAATGGTACTGTTGGAATTTACGTAACTGGATACCCTGTAGAACCAAAGACATTTGGTTGGTGCCCATAGAAGAGGCAAATTTGGTACCCACCCCTTGTGCTATATGGATTACATATTTTTCACCCAGTGATCTGTTCCCGTCTGATTGGTACTATTAATTGATCAGACAATACTTTTTTTTTTTTTAAAACAACAACCTACGAGCGTCCTCGTGTCAGCAAGGCCTACTGTGTGTAGGTATCACGACAGCTAGCATTACACATTAAGAGTGATACTTTTTACAAACTGTTGGGAGTGTATCCATTCAGAAGAAAAATCACATTTGTGATGTCTAAAGTGTTTAAAAATCTCCATCCATGAATGTTTATTGTTAAAACAATTTTTGTCCCCACGCAAACACATACACACGGGACTGTAAGGCAATTCTAGCCAATCAGAAGCGTCCATAAGGTCATTTCTGGAGGCGGCACTGTAGCGTACATGGTGGGTCACAGCAAGAAAAATAAATCTCGACACCTTTTTGTCAATGTAGAGCAAAAGTAGCAAAATATTTACACTTAAAAATAAAATAGGTTATTTAGTATGATTAAAGCCAGCAAGCCAGTGTTTCCATCGTACTTTTCAAGGGTTGAAATGATGGCGCACAATAGTGATGTCATCACACAGGGGACAAGCAATAACTCTCCTTTTACGTCGTCCACACGCAGACGCTGAAAACAGTTTTGATTTTCTTCAGCATAACTGTCGATAACTGATATTAAAGTTGAGTTACAATCTCAGTTCTAGTCCATCCCAAAGGTGTTAGATGTAGTTAAGGTCAGGGTTTTAAAGTTCCGTCAAATCACACCTCGTGTTAGCCTAACTTGCGTTGTGTACTGGGCAACAGCCAGCATAGATTTGTACAGAATGTTTTTAAAAAGATATTTTAGAATTAGGGGGCACAATGTCCTAACGATTAATCAACTAATTCTCAAACGGTGGTACGCGGGCTCCATCTAGTGGTACAACAAATAATTGCTTGATTAAAGTAGAGTGTTTTAATTTCCCATATCCAAACACAGTGTTACTGTTCAAACTGTGTGTAATGTTACAGTGGCATTAAATATTAAATATACCTGCTAAATAAAACCTCAGCCTTGTTTTTAATGAATACTTAAACTACAACTATTCTAATGTTGGTCATTATGGTAGTACAGAAGCGAAGAGAAACTATTATTTGTCACCTTGAGACCCTTTCACTGAAACCTAGTAATCAGGTTAGAAATCTAGGGGTTATAATGGACTCAGACTTTAACTTTAGCAGCCACATTAAATCAATAACATAAGCATATTTTTACCGCCTGAAAAACATTGCCGAAATCAGAGGAATGATGTCTAAATCAGACTTAGAAAGATTAATCCATGCCTTTGTCTCCAGCAGGTTAGACTATTCAAATGGCCTTCTCACTGGGATCTCTAAACGAGCTGTAAAGCAGCTGCAGTACAACCAAATGCTGCTGCTCGATTCCTGACTAGAACCAGAAAATGGACCAAACTGGCCTCCTGTTGCTCAGAGAATAGACTTTAAAACAGCTCTCCTTGTGTACAAGTCGTTTCATGGTCTTGAGCCAAAGTACATCTTTGACATGTTAGAACCATATGAACCATTTAGAGCTCTGAGAACCTCAGGAAGTGGTCTCCTGCTGGTGCCTACAGTCAGGACTATACATGGTGGAACTGCATTCCAGTTTTATGCTCCTAAAATCTGGAATAGTCTTCCTGAAGATGTGAGACGGGCCTCATTGTTGGCATTGTTCAAATCCATGCTGAAAACACTTTTATTTAATTGTGCATATGTCAACTGAAAATATTTTATCTACACTATTTGATTAATTTTAATACATTTTCCATCAATTTTCTACCGCTTATCCCTTTCAGGATCACGGGGGGTGCGGGAGCCATTTTGATTGTTTTTAGTATTGTATTTTCTGATTATAATTTGAAATATATATATATATATTTTTTTTACAATTTTCTCAAACGCACTTTGGATTGCCTTTTGTACAAACTGAGCTTTATAAAATGCCTTGCCTTGCCTACTTGGGAGAGCAAAGTGTTTTCTGAGGTGGTACTTGGTGGAAAAAGTTTAAGAAACCACTGAACTAAATGATTAAGGGGTGTGCCAGGCGCAAATAAAGCACAACAATGGAAGATACCCAGAATTTGTTTTACTTTTCTTTTGCAGAACGTTAACTGTGCTAAATGTTCATGACAGTATTTTTTTGAATAATATTTCCTGCTCCTCTGTGTCACAATGTTTACATTCTACAACAGCAAAAGGAAAGTATTATACACTGCAAAGTGACTCACCTTTCACTGACATCTTTTAACCTACTTATGAACACATCGGTCATGCACCGTGGCTTCAACAATACGTCAACTGTAACCGATACCCGATCAATAGGGTTCCCTAGCCGGTCACCAATTAGAACAAAAATGTATCAATAGTAGCAACACCACATGACTTTCAACTCTGATGACATGCAAACGATTCCCATGTACCTCATTCTGGCTCATGCATGTCCTCCTTTGTGACATACAAAAAAAAACAGATAAATGAATACTCACACTTAGTAAAAACACACAACTAAACCTTGTTTGTTCAAAGAAAGTTTGGTTGAACAAAAGGTTCAACTAATTCTACAATGCTTCAAAGACACACATACAACACATTTCTTTTGACCACCTAGCAGAGTGAGATCTGATTGGAAGTTTGGGAGAAAGGGGCGAGGTCAGCACTGATATCTTGTCGACACTGCATCAAATGTAACCTGACTCTCGCCAGATCCTTGTAGTTCGCTGAGCTCTACACAAGGATCTGGGACTTCTCAATAGGAGATGTATTTCAGAAGGCGGGGCCTTGTAAAAAAATCATTGTATGTGATTGGATAAACCACTTGTCCGTTATCTTGAATGATGTGCTACTTCAACCACTCACATCGAAAGCAACTCGTGACGCTGATGAGAGCGACGCTGGGAAATCCAAAACAGAACAGCCGAAATATTGGATAACGACAGAGCGAAAAGTTAGAGAACTTTTACTGTAACAACGCAGCAATGTCAGTAGACGATCGATGTCGTTTGTGCAAAGAAAATATGTCAGCACACGACTCCTCGCTGCGTGCCGCCATTGTTGTTTGAATCAAACAGTCGCTTCGGCGCTACGTCATATTTATGAAATTCCGCCCTGCGATCCTGATTGGTTCATTAATTTTTGCTATTTTGAAGGAGTCTGCATTGCCTTCGAGCTGAGATCCTTGTGTGGAGCTCAGCGAACTACAAGGATCTAGCGAGAGTCAGGTTAGCATCAAATAGGGCTGAATCTAAAACACACTGCCTAAATGTACAGACACTATAGAGGCGAAACACACCTTAAAAGCCTCCAGTATATGGGAAATCAAAAACAGCGCAGAAAATCACACAGCAATCGAACATTAACAAAATTCACATAGCTCTGGTGGTGGATTTACATATCTATAACCATGGTGTCCTGTAAGAATAAGTCAGATACTAAATTAACATCTTAATCATGCATAAATGACATACAAAATAGTCATAAAAAGACTACATTTAAGAATTGACAAACTTCAGACAGAACAACTGCTTGTCTTGCACACAGGAAGAGGATGTGGTAAGAGTCAGACTTATTGGGAAGAGAACGTCTGAAAAATGACACTACTAGGCTGCTTTGATATTATGGTTAATTTCATAGTAGAAGATTATTTCACATGTTCAATCAACAATATTGTGTTCATCCTTGATGAAGGTTGCAGCATTTGAGCTGCTTAGACCAGCCAGCCATGCAACTTATGTTTTTTGCTGATTTACCCATTCTACAATGTCTAATTTCACTTTTTCTTTTATTTTAGGCGCTGCCACCAGAGGAGTCTGTCTCAAACTTGAGACACATAATGGAAGGTATAATTAAAAAGTTAACTAAAAAGAAGAAACGTGATGTCCTTCCACAGTTTAGCAATTTATGGGAGTACGTTCATAACCACGTACCGTCGTAAAACGATGACCACTTGTACAGGATGGCTTTGTCTAAGATTGCACACTTCCATACTTGCACATACTATTAAAGTGTGTTAACTCTGACAATTACGGCAATAATCAGTGCACTGTCAGTATCCAGATGGGTGGGCGGATCTATCAAAATATGGCTATAAACGATTCCAGGGTAGTATCGATACTAGATCGATACCAGCATGGTGAGATCAATATTTTTACTCCTCTTCTATGTTTATTTTCACAATTTTTCATGGTCGTTTTTTTTCTGTTGTGCTGTTTAATTACATATTGTTTAGAAACTCAAATAATAAGACACTGGATACAAGAGGATTTATACCAACATAATTTCTCTCAAAATATTGTATAAAAGGTGAATAGTTTATAATGTTGTTGATATTTTTACATTGTCTTGTATTGTTGCATTGTATAATGCACATTTTTTAAAGTTAAAGTACCACTCATAGTCACACACACACTAGGTGTGGTGAAATTACTTTCTGCATTGGACCCATCCCCTTGTTCAGGTGAGGGGAGCAGTGAGCAGCAGCGGTGGCCGCGCTCCGGAATCATTTTTGGTGATTTAACCCCCAATTCCAACCCTTGATGCTGAGTGCCAAGCATGGAGATAATGGTCCCATTTTTATAGTCTTTGGTATGACTCGTTCACAAAGAAGTGTATAGATTCTAAAAAATGTTTACTTGAAATCTTTGTCCTGTGTTCCATTCTGATTATAATCATGATCAACAAATTAAAAGGCAAAAACCACAAAATCATTCAATAATTCTGAAAAATTTAAGTAATAAAGTATATTGGCCCTGTATTTATTTGGTATTGGATTGATACCGAAAGTTGTAGCATCGCCCACCGCCAAAGGGGAGGGACTAACTTGAGTGGTTGTATTTCACAATCAAAAAGGAGAGAAACAGAAAATAAAACAGAAAAAATAGTGCAAGCATCCTTAACGGTAAGACAGTAATGGCTTTTGGACACGATACCAGTTTAAAATATGTGCCCCTAGAAAGTAAGTACACAATGTACACAGTATACACATTGAAGTATTCGATTTAAGACACACATAGCCTATGTATTCGCTACAAATGTCTGACACTGCTCCTTAGCGTTTTTTCTTGCTAATCACCTGATGGCTGCTGCAGCCCTGCTGAGTATTTAGACATCACTGACATAAAAACATTGACCCGTTTACTGTGCGGTCATCCATTCCTCAAACTCACAGAGGCAAGCTCCTCATTTGATCATTCAAGCCAAGCCTGCATTTTGGCCCATAACTTGTTTATAATCCTTCTAAATGAGAGATTAAGATTGGTTTGGGTATTTAAAAACAACCCTGACACTCAGACAGATACGACCGGGGATGTTTTCACATTTCCCTCCCATGAAATATTAATCCGGCAGTAAGGACCGCGCCTTTCAAACATTAATGCCGAATTTGAACGGCTAACACAGGAAGAGCCTCTTCTTGAGTCGGTGGTGGTCCAGTAATGGCCTCGCCATGGAGGGGTGGAGGGGTTGATGCTGTAAGCCTGATGCTTCATGGCCATGATTTGGACGCGCTCTCTTTAGATTTAGCACTATTTGAATCATCCTGTACTTGCACGTGATGGACATGAATCTTGCATTACCTTTAACAGACACTGGGCTTAAAGGGGAAGTGCACTTTTTTTTAAAAGTTTTGTCTATCGTTCACAATCATTATGAGAGACATTATGACAAATTAATTTTTTTTAATGCATTCTAGATATTAAATACACTTAAATAAAAATCTGTTTAGAGCGGAGCCAATGGGAGGTCCTCCGATAAATACCATTCAAAAATCACAAACAATACTCCATTTACATTTTGTGACTTGAATATTATCCAAGTAATAGTGTTATTGTTATTATAAGCACTAACACAGACAAACTATTTATAGCACCGTTGTGATCACTTCTGTGTGTCTCTATGTTTACATCATCGAGTGGTCTGCTGTTTCCTCGCTTCCTTGCTCCCTGTAAGTTTATTCTAGGTCATAAATCATGCATCTCACCTGGAAAGTCAAAGGCTGAGGATATAATCCGACAAGTTGGTACACTTTGACGGCCATTTAGGACCTGGAACTGGCGAGAACAACATAAAGAGAGCTTGAGCTACCTGAAAGGACGAAAAAGTCCCCAACATAATCTAAGGGTTAACAGTTTACAGCAGAGATATTCAACTAAATTGTTTTGGGGGCCATGTTTCCTAAAAACTAAGGACGAGGGGGTCGCACTTCTCCCTTCACTGTTTGCCTTATTTTGTTTATTCCGGACAACCAGCGTCCTCTATAGTAGACAGTTGATTTTGGTCTAATTATTTTGTCAGTTAGATGAATGTCCTGCTGTTTTAAGGACCATCTGCAAAAAAGCTAGTCAAATAAATAATGTTTTTAGGAATCTGCTGCAAAAATGTGAGTCTCTCACAAATGTTTTGAACTGAACTCATAGGCTCATAGTTGAATAGTCCATTTGATGAAAAAAGAGAGGATCTAAAATGGAACCTAAAACGAACACTACTAGTATAACTAAAGAAGTTGATTAAATGACAAATGACTGCATCTGGAATAAACAAGCTACAGCAACACGTATGTTAAAAAATATATGTTACTGCCAAAAAGAAGAAGACTTAAAGGGGTGCCTAGAGGAACACCTCAGTTATGTAAATCATAAGTTTGGAACCCATTGGTTGTTATATAGTTACTCTATAGGAGGATTACATATGACGTCACATCCGTTTTTCTTCTTGGCGGCTTAATTCACATGACAGTCAAGCAGCTTGAGCATAGCAATAAAACAAGTGAAAGTGAGTGTAGAGTTTAAATGCCGTATTGCTGTTTTGATCTTGGGTGTTCCAGTCGTTCAAATAGAGATAGGTGAGAGATTTCATAGAGTACCGGAAGAAATGGTTCATAAAGGTAATAAAGTCAAGAAAAAAACGAAAGTGCATCGAAGAAATGGCTCTTAAAAATATCATCTTTCATCATCTTGTGGAATCTTGTGTCTGCAGTACTCACTTTGTAAAATGTTTGTTTGAACATTTGATTTGTTTGACAAACTTTCTGTGATGCAATCGAGTTTTATTCTATCAGTAGCGTTTGATAGCAGAACTAAACGTAAAGAAAGGACAATACATCACATTAGTTTTTTGTTCTTTTGTGGTTGCTGTGCCTTGATATAACTATGACGAACTGGTTGTGCAAATAAACTAACGTCATTTTAAGTCCTAGAAATAGTGTGATTGTTGGTCCAATCCACTGCATTTTCTTTTTCGATTTTCATAAAAGTAACAAAAAATGTAGTTGTTGTGCAGAAAACCCAAGAGCTTTATTCGACACGGATGACCACATTATAGTGTCTTCGCTGATATTTGTTAGCATCAACAAAATCTCATTAATAGTATTAATAAACTAGACAAATAAATCTCTCGTAGGCTCAACTGCATACTAGAATCTTGATATCGCTAGCAAACATTCATGATGAACAACAGGGACAAATACAGCTAAATAATGAAACTAAATATACTTCACACCATAAAAACAACTGCAGACATGAATTGTAGATGAGACTAATATTTGTAGCAGGAAATCAACTGCAAACAAACGTATCCTTTTTCTCATTAGCGTCACAATCACAGCAGCACGACACTCGTTATGTCAATCAAATACGTTACTTAGCAATGAATGAATAAATTCAACTTTGTCTTTCATGGATTAAAGCTCAATTTGTGGACCCCTCCGATGTAACGACATGATGTGCCTCCAATCTGTTCTTCTCTAAATACCTTAAGCGTCAGGTGTCAAGTGGCGCAGTAACCTCTCTGTGGTTTAAATCTTTTTTTTAAATATTTTTCTTAAGAGTGAAAAAATCCCCTCCTTTCCATTTAAAATATTTTTTCATGATCAATTTTATATTTGCCTCAAAACTTTTCAAAATGAGTCTAAATCTGCACTGATTCAGGTAAACAAACAGTAGCCTAAGGCTAAGACCATCGCCTGAAACCCCGAATGTGCCTCCAGGTCACGTGATTGCCAACCACATATACAAACTTTTTTGTTTTTTATGAATTTGCTGCAAAAATGTCCTTCACAAGTTTTGATCTGAGCTCAGGGGCCAGTATGGTGTCATCCCGGGCCAGATTTGGCCCTTGGGCTGTCAGTTGCATAGGCTTGGTTTACACTATAACTTAAAAACTCCACAAGTCAAAAAGTTTACAATTCGACCAAGATTTGGGCAAAATAATTCCCTCCAACATCATACACAGACATTTGCGAGACGAGCTACCTTTGCTTTGCAACATACTATCATGAATAAGGTTAGGAGTTTGTTTCATTGTTTTCATACTTTAATACCACATGTGCTACACTTGCATGACTGTTAAAATACATAAAATGTCACCTACTCAGACCTGCTCAGTGGCCATGTGGTTAGAGTGTCCACCCTGAGATCGGTAGGTTGTGAGAACCCCGGCCGAGTCATACCAAAGACTATAAAAATGGGACCCATTACCTCCCTGTTTGGCACTCAGCATCAAGGGTTGGAATTGGGGGTTAAATCACCAAAAAGGTTCCCGAGTGCTTCTCACTGCTCCCCTCACCCCCCAGGGGTTGGAACAATGCAGAGAGTAATTTAACCACACCTAGTGTGTGTGTGTGTGTGACTATCAGTGGTACTTTAACCTTAACTTTACACAGTAAATAACACTGTCTAAACATTTTTTGAAATTTAAATATATCAATAAATAAATAATTTAATTCTCTTGACTATTTTCTGCATGACACGCTCAAATATGCTAGCAGCGTGAAAATGCCAATCTTAATATTCATTAAAGGGACAACCCCTTTAAAAAAAAAAAAAAAACTGAATAACTCAATGCTGCACATGCCTTAGAGAAAGCTGACATCTTTGAACTGTGTTGACATAAAGGCCTATACTGTATCATCATATGCCAACTAGAGCATGATTACACAATATCAAAGGCGAAGCTAAATGGGTGCATTGGCGACATGCGCTTCTGCTTACGCTTTTCACTCAGCCTGACCCCTGACAATGCTTCTGAGAATGTTTTTTTCTTTCCAACATTAGCAAAGAAAAATGTCCAGCAAGTTGAGTTTATCTTTCGGACGCCTCTTTGCACGTGGCGCAGTTAGCAGGATGCTATTATTAGCCATCAGCCAGATGTCACTGTCTGATCCTGTTTTACCTGATTGTGGCTGTTCCTGGAATGCCTACATACCTCATTTGGAAGCAATCGATTACAATTTACGTATATATAAACATATACATACATGTGACTTTATGTTGCTGCTAACATATTATTTTCTAGTTTGACCACAATTTAAATAACAGACAAATGTATGAAGTTACATTGTCCTGAAAGGCCTAGTTTAATCTGACTGGTCCCTTTAAGAGACTTTAAGGATTCAGTTGACTTGCTTTTTGTAGGATAATGTTCCCCTTTAATAAACAAAGTGTGAAAACTGGTTAGTCCACCCTGCAGACTAGTTTATTCACCACCAAAACCTCCGCTTTCCCCGAACCCCCTGCTGCAGTGCTGTGAGAGACCAGACTGTCATTTAATATTTAGCTCTCTGTGTCGCCATAGCACGTAGGCGCACATCCATCACCAAGTAATGCACTTAAACCCGACAATTTAACAATCTTATTGTGACAGATGAATGCATCGATATATATTTTTTCTATTTGTTTTTTTTAATGACGCCATGTCAGCAGGATATTATATAAAAATTAAACGCCTGAAATAAAAGACATGTCAAAGCTGACTAAAAATGAATCTCTTCAGTAGATAACGCAATTTAAAAAAAATACTTTATCCATAAGATCCTTCAATGAGTCTGTTTCAATAATTAAAAAAAGAAGCAATTCCTTCCCAGAAAAGGTTTTATCGAAAATACTACAATGAGAATATTTAATAAAAATTACATTAAAAAACGTTTATTAAAAAAGTATTAATGAAGAACCTGGGCAGATAATTGTATCATGGAGCTTGTTTTGATCACCTTAAAAGGTGCAGTTTGTAGCGGATAGGTGAGGGCGCTTCCCGAACGAGCCGTAGTCATTATGCAGTTGAATAGCCCTGCTATACACAACGTTGAGATTTACAGTTATACAGTATTTTGATAAAGACGGGGAAAAACCATGTGTATTCGTAAACAGCGCCTGCAACAACAACAAGGCAACAAACATGGCTGGAGGCGCGAAGTTAAGTCATTAAATGCCACTTTACCAAAGCAAAATCGATGCATGATTTATCCCAGACAGTTTTGATACCAATTAATTTGACCGAGCCACACACAAAGAAGTTGTAGGCTTCCGTGCTTTTTCAAGTTTTCATCTGTTTTGTTGTGTAGAACGACGTCTTGAGCACAAGATAAAATAGTTCAACACGTCTGGGAACTTCACCAACAGATAATCCTTGATTTCACTCAACCAATCTTCTTTTTTTTTTTTTTAAACATTGCATAGTTAGATTTTTTGCTTGTGTCTACTTTTCGCAGGAAGATCTAAAGGCCCCTTACGTACTCAGAGTTCACGCTCCTTGCTACACAACAGCTATCTTGGCTTGGTTGACTATCACTGGTTTTCACTTCCAGGAAGAAGTCACGTCACGGAATACAAGCAATTGAATGCTATTGCTCAGTTCCTAAGAGCAATGCACAGAGTGAAACCTCTTGCACCCTTTTTGGAAGCAAGAGACAAAGAAAACTAAACATAGCAATTCATCGATGCCGGCAAAACTATTGAGTTAATTTTCATTTAATGTTCCATAAATTGACTTATTGATTATTGGCCCAGGTCTAGCATATGGTCTTACCGGATCTATCACAAAATTAACTTTTAAATCCTTAAATTTACGAAGATCTCTCCTTGGAGAGGTCACGTGCACACACGAGGCAGCAATACAGTTGACAGCCCTGAACACCAAACAATCTATTTGGACTGAATGGCAAATTTAACCAATTTTGGCTTCTAATTGTGACAAATGTAGACCTTTATTTATAGAATCTGTTTACTTCAACCAATATTTGCGGCATGTGCCAGCCGTTAGTGGTGTTCTTAGATTTTTTCCGGCTGAAAGGAAATGTAATTTGGAGCCCGCTTCAAACTGCAACTGTAATGCGGCTCTGCCTCTGGAACATAATAATCCTCCAGCCCAGCAGGTGGCACAGTTTCAATTAGCCATCCAAGCTGTCAACAAGTGACGTCTAGTACCAACGTGAGTCATGTTAAAAAGGCTCAAACTAAACACACATACAATGCAGTTATTACACTGTAC
>NC_084735.1:30437253-30524753 GCF_033978785.1 Entelurus aequoreus | reverse complement strand
AGGCGAGGAAGTAGTTAAAACACTGCTGACTGCGGTCGGACGTTAGCCGCTAGCTAGCGAGCTATGTTTTAAAGCAGGGGTCCCCAACTTCCGGTCCGTGACGCATTTGCTACGGGGCCACACAGAAACATTAAATAATTTATAAACGACCGCCTTAACTTTCGCCTGTCCCACTAAACACACCAATAAGCTTGTTTATAGATAAACAATAAAACTCCTCATAAGAAGTCGCCATTCGTTATATTTGTTATAACTTTGTGACATGATACAATGCACATTAATGAAGATATAAAATATAAATGTGACAGATAGTAGCAGGTTGATGGTAGTATACATTGCAAAGAAACAAGCCCAGGGCTCCCACTAATTCGGCGTTGTAGTGAGTTCTATTTTTCATGCATTTATTTTTGCTGTATTTATTTGCCACACGTGGAAATAATGCCTACATTAAACTGGGACGTGGTGAAAAAAAGGTTGGGGACGCTTGTTTTAAAGCACCTCTTGTAGAGCAGCGTGTTATAGTGTATTAGCTTCACCTTTATTGTTAGTTTTTAGGCCAAAATTTGTCCATTCTCCTTTTCTGTCGACATACTGTGTCTGCTTGTAAGTACCTTGTGATTGTGCGCTGCCGAACATGCTCTTCTGCTCGTAAAACCAGCAATGTCTAGACGTGACGACGGCGCTCCGGCATGCCCGTTAAAAAAACCAAAAAAAAACAACATTATTTTTCAAAGGCAGTATAGTACCGTTTTTGATATATTAGTACCGCGGTACTTTACTAGTACCAGTATAACGTACAATCCTAATATACATACATACATACGTACGTATATACACACTATATATACTGTATATACACACACATGTATACACACTATATAAACACTATATATTCATATATACATACATACATATACATATGGCCATCCATCCATCAATTTTCTACTGCTTGTCCCTTACGGGGTTGCGGGGGGTGCTGGAGCCTATCCCAGCTGCACACGGGCGGAAAGCGGGGTACACCCTGGACAAGTCGCCACCTCATTGCAGATATACATATCAACAATATCAATTAAACATGTTAATAATTTTCTACTATTGCTTCTGATTTAAAGTGCGCCTGTGTCCAAGGACTTATTTCCTGAGTTTGAAAACAATAACAAAAACAACAAAAGACGTTGTGATAATAAAAAATATTGCTCTAACCACTGTAGTATCGAACCATATACTATACTTGATATTTGTATCGATCTGCCTGCCTTTGTTTACATTCAAGAGCTCTAGAGTTAGCATATCCTCCTACGGTGTGTAGTGTTAACATGTTTTGCTATTCCTCGTCCTCCAGTGATGATACTTGTAAGAAACATCGTTTACTTGCCGCTATGAGGGCGAGAATTGCGGACTTAAGAGTGGCATCATTTGCACTGTGGTGGGACGTTAGCCGTTAGCTTGCTAGCAAAGACACTATCGTGTGTTGAGAATGCGTTCACTCGCTTGTCGCTGTCAAATTTCCGGGACACAGCTAAAATGTTACATCAACATGCATTATCACGATATATATACCATAGTACTTAAAACTCTGTTGTCGGCCAAATATATTATTTATATTGTATATATGGTTCAACTCTACTACTGTATTGAGTCTGCTATTATTTTTCTGATAAATACACAACATGGGTGTTGTTATTAAACCCCTTATGTCTGGCTAACTTGAAAATGATCACACAGATTAATGAGCGCTACAAATAAAAGAACACTGTAATCACTACGAAATACAGTACAACTTTAGGCAACTGGAAAGCCCCTGTGTTTAAAATTTGAGCAAGATTGGTTGAAAAACATTGGCCATTTGTCAAACGATTATATCACTTAGAACAGTGTTTTTCAACCTTTTCTGAGCCGAGGCACATTTTTTCCCCATTGAAAAAATTCTGAGGCACGCCACCAGCAGAAAACATTAAAGAATTAAAATAAGCAGCCAATATTGACAATAAAAAGTCGTTCTCGCAATTGTTTGATATGAATTCAAACCATAACCAAGCATGCATCACTATAGCTCTTGTCTCAAAGTAGGTGTACTCTCACGACCTGTCACATCACGCCGTGACTTATCCTGAGTTTTTTGGTGTTTTCCTGTGTGTAGTGTTTGAGTTCTTGTCTTACGCTCCTATTTTGTTGTTGATTGTACTTTGTGGACGCCGTCTGCTCCACACGCTGTAAGTCTTTACTGTCCTCCAGCATTCTGTTTTTGTTTACTTTGCAGCCAGTTCAGTTTTAGTTTTGCATAGCCTTCCCTAAGCTTCAATGCCTTTTCTTAGCGGCACTCGCCTTTAAGCATTAGACACCTTTTTACCTGCAAACCATTGTCGTCGTTCCCGACATCTACAAAGCAATTAGCTACCTGCTGCCTCCTACTAGTATGGAAGAGTATTACACGGTTACTCTGCCGAGCTCTAGACAGTAATCAACAACGGCACATTTACGGATTATAACTACTGGTTTGCAAAAAATATTTTTAACCCAATTAGGTGAAATTACAAAATCTCCCACGGCACACCAGACAACATCTCACGGCACACTAGTGTGCCGCGGCACAGTGGTTGAAAAACACTGACTTAGAACATGACTCTCAAACTGTGGTTTGAGAATCCATCGAGTGGTATGCCAAAGAATCACCTAATTAAATATTGTAATGACGTCACTCAGGTTTTTATCAAAGGTTTATCAGCCTTCAATAGAAGTTGTAACAATCTGACTATTGTAGGTTGTAGTCAATGCCAAAATAAACAATTAGAACACAAACAGAATCGTCTTACCCTGTCATTTATATTGCTCAACGTGCGTGGCAACCAAATGTTCTCCACATTCTTTGCTTACGCCCGTTCTTTCCCACCCTCTCAGCCAATCAACACAAACAACAGCAATAACTGCAGCTATGCATAGCCTCTTTTGAGGATAATAACATTAAGTATTGTAATTTGTTTTATTTAACATGTAAGTACAGTACAGTTTTGTTCAACTGTTAAATAACTTTTCATTTCATCTTTAAAAATTTTATTTTTTATATTTATTTTTAGTACAATGTTTAACTTTTATATGCAATGAATTGTATTAGATTCATTATTTAAGTACAGTGTTTTATTTTCCTATATTCAAACACAGTGTTACTGTTCAAACTGTGTGCAATGTTACAGGGGCCAAAAATATTAAATATACTTGTTAAATATAACCTCTGCCTTGTTTTTAATGAATATTTTGGACAAGTACGATTATGGTGGTACTTGGAGAGCCAAGAACCTGCTCAGTGGCCTTCTGGTTAGAGTGTCCGCCCTGAGATCGGTAGGTTGTGAGTTCAATCCCAGGCCGAGTCATACCAAAGACTATATACCAAAGGGACCCATTACCTCCCGGCACTCAGCATCAATGGTTGGAATTGGGGGTTAAATCACCAAAAATGATTCCTGGGCGCAGCCACCGCTGCTGCTCACTGCTCCCCTCACCTCCCAGTGGGTAATCAAGGGTGATGGGTTAAATGCAGAAAATAATTTCGCCACACCTAGTGGTACTTTACCTTTTTAACTTAACTTAAGTGTTGAGTGTCTGAGGTGGTACTTAGTGAAAAAAGTTTGAAGACCACTAACTGTCTATCTGTGTTGGCCCTGAGATGAGGTGGCGACTTGTCCAGGGTGTACCCTGCATCCCGCCCGTGTGCAGCTGAGATAGGCTCCAACACGCCCTGCGACCCCGAAAGGGTCAAGCGGTAGAAAATGGATGGCTGAATGGACCACTAACTTAGAAGATATCTGTTGTATTGCAGAACCTCAGTTTTTGTACTTTGCACCTCTCGTAGGATTCGCTTTTCTGTTAACATTTTCACCCTAAGCTTCTTGCCGGAGTTTTAGTATAAGGACTTGGTTGTCATACAACCCGTCTGATTACCCGCGGATCTTTCCGCATACTTAAATGTACAAATGTAACGGAGGCCAGTGTACATTGGTAAACCTCAATCCCTAAGATCTTAAGAGTTTGCGTCGGACATCGAGTTAACAGTTCGGACTTTTAGCTCGACACCTAGCACTCTTGCACTGTCATTCAGTGGACCCAGGTTCGGAACGAAAACAGTGGCAGTACCAGATGAGTTACACAAATAAAGAATCCCATGCATTGGTGAGTTTTCTTGTGCTAATATTACAGTGTGTGTTCGTAATGTGTCTTTATTACATCACCCCCCCCTCGGAAGTCATTCTTCCCCATCTCCGTTGCTCCTCTACGACATCATCATCACTGGTTGACTCGGTACTTCTTTGCTAACTAACATAGTTACACTACAAGTTTCTGTACTTTTTTCCACAGAGTGTGATCGCAAAATCAGCCATTTGCTCAAAGAAAGTTGCAAGTACTAGCACTTTGAAAAATAAGGTGAGAAACACTATTGAATTTAAGTAATAAAGTTTAAAGGTTGCGTTTATGCAGCACTCCCCTTTTCTCATTCTGCTCATCGCTGACAAATCTTCAATAAAGTTTAAAGTGATGTTAAATGTAAAATTATCTATTTCAGTCATCATTCATATTTATTTTGCGTTGTTTTTTGCATTTAAAACTACACTTAGTCTCTTTAAAATGTGTATTTTCAGATGTCCGGAAAGGATTAAATGGATTGTTTTTATTTGTATTTGTACAATTCGGTCCTCGTCTGACCTTATGGAACGCAAAGCTAACTATAAAAACTGAGGTAGCATTGTATTGGTCTTCCGAAGCATTTTGAGCTCAACCCACAAGATCATTTACTGTTTTGAAACAGCATCTGGCAATGTTCATCTTGATAAATACCTCATGAAAAGGCCTGTATTTTTTTAAGATTGGGATTCATGCATTACTCACTGAGGCGTGAGGGCAAAGTGAAAATAAACCCTGGATACACATTGTCGGAGCGCACCATGCCAGCTAACAACCAGATCATCAAAACCTTTTTAATGTGCTACATTTTGTGCAAGGTTATTCTCTGAAAACATGGTTCTCTCACTTAATGAAAGAGAACTTAAATTCAGCTCGTCCACACTTTTGTTGACTATACAAAACAGTACAGTTGACGGTGCAGTTTTACCAACATTTCCAGTAAAACTGAATAAGCTTTGAGGGAATCGGCCATGTGGGCTTTCGCAATATAATTTTCATGAGTTGCATGTATAGACATACAAATATAGACATACAAATGTTCCAATGTGCTGGATATGTGAAGACACACTCTATGCGGTTATTTTGGGCTACAACTAGGGCTTTTTCCCCCCTATTTCATTTAAGTTTGTCAGTTATACAACGCAACGTCATAAAAGTTAAGATAAAATCAATTTTGCAGTCAAGTTAGTTATGCAAAAGGGTTCAATCCTTCTGGTATTGCATTCACACACAGCGCCAACATTTGGGAACCAGGATGAGGTGATGAAAAAAAAGGCAAAAATATGATAAATCTATACGTGGAAGCACTGGTCATGTGTAAGTTACACTACTAAAATTGGCCATAGTGTGTGAATGTGAGTGTGAATGCTTGTCTGTCAATCAATGTTGGCCCTGTGATGAGGTGGCAATTGTCCAGGGTGTACTCCGCCTTCCACCCAACAGCTGGGATAGGCTCCAGCCCCCCGCCACCTCAAAAGGGACAAGCGGTAGAAAATGGATGAATCTCACAACACATAATTGTGGTGTGTTTAAGGAACCTTCATTAAAGTTTGAAACAGAGGCGTCACTAGCTTTTATTGACAGGGGAGGCTTTATCCCCCAGTAGATGCACTAATAATAATAATAATACAAAAATAAATAATAATAATAGGAGTCTAATAATAGGAACAAATAAGTAATATTAAAGACCTAAAGTCACAAACAACATCTTGTTTAGGGGCACACAAAGCCGAGGGATAAATATATGAGGCTTGAGGAGCACAGTAACCATAGGGAAGACAATGTTTATCCAGCTACAGACATGTCTCTTTTATGCATCATGGTAGACAAGATGGAGAGGAAGAAAACGAAGTACCGATATCAATATAAGCAGGCCAGTGTTGGCAGGGAGTAGCACCTTCTGTAACCCATCCCCCAATTCTTCCTGCTATCATCTCGCCCTCCCCTCCATCACAGAGTTGACTCCCTAAAATCTCCTCTCTGCACGTCAGCCAGACAACAGGTCTCCTGGAAGGCCTTCGGAAATATCAGCGATGGCGGCCCCAACCGTTTAGATCACCGCGATGGAAGTCAGCGAAGGTGAAGAGGAAGCCACCCCTCCAAATCCTCCTGCTCGGATGTGCTGTGGGAGAATCTGAGGCCCTCCCAACACCGGCCCCCGCCCACACTCCCATCCCCAAAGAAGTCAGGTGACCAGATGTTGTATATCTGCTTGTCACTACAGCCGCCATAAAACCACTTCATGTCACAGTCAGGATATGTTTGTCACAAAAAAAAATTAAACAAAATCCTCCATCATCCTATGGGGGCCTCAAGGGATGCACCGCAGAGACAACAAAAGAGCATCAGTGAGGATATGAAGCATCCAGCATCTATCAGCCCCCTTGGATCCAAAATAGCAACACTCTCTTTCTTTTCTTTTTTTTTTGGCACCGGTGTTGCAACTGCAGCTGCTGCAGGGCCTACACAAACGTCACTATTGATTAGAAACACCTCCCCATCACTTCAATTGTGAGGGGGTGCATGATGAAGAGATGGTGCAAAGGATGGTACAAAACATGCCAAGCCCTTTTTTAATTCATGCAGACATCTATTCTCTTTAGATCTAACCGCTGCTCCTTTAGTCGGGCCTTATGTAGAGTAAAAAAAAAGGCTACAAAGCGCCAGTAAATACAAAAATACACAGCCTTCCCCCTCCCTCATCTGCCTCCCCCTTTCTATAACATCCCCATATTGCAAATACAGACGGCGGGATTACCTGAAATATGTCTTCACATTCTCTCGGTCCGTGTTTCGCCTGTGAGCCAGCACCTCTGGTGGATTCATCCTCTTCCGCTCCGGGTCCTAGTGACAGTTTGAAGGCGGCAGGATTGCCATTCTCTTGTCAGACCAGTTCCTGACCCTAAAAGCAGGCTTGTTCGGCAGGCTGGATGCTTCACTGGCTGCTCACTGTTCCCTAGCCCGTGACGTCATCCGCCTTGCCGCGCTCATTGGCCAAGGGGGTGAATATTAATGAGAGCGGCACGTCTGGGGGAGGAGCCTGGAGAGGGTAAGAGACGGTTGGTTTTCTGTTTGACAGACCAACTAAATCCAAGTGGTTACTCACTAAACCTGCTTAGTGGAAGGGTAACATTAAAGCGCCTTTTATTTTGTAAACTTGCAAGATCGTGGATTTGTGTTTATGTAAACACTCATATTTGATAAATCTATATGTGGAATATATATATATATATATATATATATATATATATATATATATATATATATATATATATATATATATATATATATATATATATATATATATATATATATATATATGGCTTATATATATATATGTATATATATATGTATATATATATATATATATATATATATATATATATATATATATATATATATATATATATATATACATATATATATATATATATATATACAGGTATATATATATATATATGTACATATATATATATATATATATATATATATATATATATATATATATATATATATATATATATATATATATATATATATATATATATATATGTATGTGTGGGAAAAAATCACAAGACTATTTCATCTCTACAGGCCTGTTTCATGAGGGTTTCCTCAATCGTCAGGAGATTTTAATGGAAGCATTCACATACCATGGTTTATATAGGGCACAGAGCGGGTGGGTACAGGCAGGCGTAAGGGCGTGGTGATTGGCTCATGTGTTACCTAGGAGGTGTTTCCTTCTGTGACGGCATGCTGATACAATTTCGCTGCGCTTGTTGAGGGATGACAAGTCTGGACTGTATATAATAAACAGTTTCTCTTTTAAGCATAGGTTGCACCTTTTATTACCACTGTTGTAAGGTGTGCTGGATGCAAGAATTTGCCATGTTATCGAATATTCAACATTATTGTCTTTGAGATTCCAAATGTGTTTACTGAGTTCTGTAGTGTTCCGCAAGGTTTTGCTTCTGAAAGAGGCTTTGTGATTGTTCCATCTGGTTTTGAATGCTCCCTCAGTTAGTCCTACATATGTGTCCGATGTGTTAATGTCCTTGCGTGTTACCTTTGCTTGGTAAACGACTGATGGTTGTAAGCACCCCCCGTTGAGAGGGCAATCAGGTTTCTTGCGGCAGTTACAGCCTTTGTCGGTTTTGGAGTCGTTCTGCCTGGTGGTGGACGGTTCCTTTTCAATTGCTTTATTGTGGTTTGAAATGATTTGTCGTATATTGTTCATGCAGCTGTAGCTCAATTTAATGTTGTTCTTGTTGAATACTTTTCTTAGGGTGTTGCCTTTGGGGAAGTGTTTGTCGATCAGGGTGAGGAATTTGTGGCCAATATTAGTTGAGACGTTTTTGCTGTATGGGGGGTTGTACCAGATAATGTTTCGTTTTCTGCTCCTTTTTTGTTGGTTTCCTGGCGTGGGTTCGTAGGTGAGGGTGAAGTTGTATCCGCTTTCATCAAGTGCTTTTTGGTACGGGGGGGTGGCTTTGTCGAATTCAGCTTTGCTAGATGACAGCATCGATAGTCTTTTATTAATACCGGTAGGTATTCTTTTCGTGGTGGTGGGTGGGTGGTTGCTGTCATGGTGCACGTATTGGAGTGTTGTGTTGGGTTTCGTGAATGGTTGGTAGCTGTTATTCCTCAGGTTGAAAGTGACGTCGAGGAAGTTGACGGTTTGCTTGTTGGCTTCAATCGTGATCCGTAGGCCGTTCTCTTTGAAGATTTGGCATATACGCTTCTTGGTATTCTCGCTGCTCCTTGGCGAGGCGCGACACACTGCCAGTCCGTCATCACGGTAAATACCAAGGTTCAGGTTGAGGCTAGCGAGCTGGGAGAGGAGGAAACTCCCAACAAGTTTGCACGTTTCTGCTCCGTCAAAACTCCCCATGGTGACGTCGAATGTTGAATTGTTCTTTTTTTGCCATGGTGTAACGTTGCGGAAGAGTATAGAGTTCTTTGCATGGATGATGGTGTTTCTTTCGTTGCCTGTGATTGAGTCGTAGTCCGAGGCAAAGTCTAGTGCTTTGGTCAGTAGGTCTTGTGTGATGGAAGGGTAACATTTTTCGACATCGAAGGAGATGAAGTTGTGCTGTTGTTTGTCTTGGATGTTGCTGAACCATTTGATTACTGCTGCTGTATTTCTCCATTGGTTGAGTGGTGTTTTGTTCGTAATTTTTGTGTTGATTCTGTCCAGGATTATTTTGCTGATTTTTCCTATTTCGGATTTAGTTGGGTTTATTAGTCGGCATGATGGGTTATTTGCGAAGTTGGGTTTGTGGTCCTTCAATGTGATGAAGGCTTCCTTGTTGGCTGTAGCGTCCACCCTGTCCTCGATGTCCAGTCCAGCCGCAATCCGTTTGTTTTCCAGGTGGATGCTCTGTAAAGTGTTGGGTTGTGCTTTTTTGTATGATTTGGTGATGCTTCTGTCCAGTAAAGTGTTATGTTCTTGTATGTTCATTCTGTAGAAATTTGTGGTTTTATCGGCGGCTATGATGAGGTTGCTTACTTTGTTGATGCGCTCCGTGTCATTTTTCAGCTTGGTGAGGAGTGGGTTGCGAACTGGCTTGAATTTGACTGATTGTATCATTTTGAGCATGTCGTTTTCAAAATCCTTTAGTTCCTCAACTGTGGGTGGGTTCTTGGTGGATTTGAATCCGTAAGTTTTCTTTTGTGTTCCTTTTGTTTCAGGGTGGAGGAAAAAGTGTGCTTTCCATCGCATCCTTCTTAGGAAGTGTTCCGTCTTTTCTATGAGCCTTAGCTTGTAGTCATTCTGCGCGGGTATGGGAATGTTCTTCGTGGAGTAGTCGATGTTGAATTTTTCCATTTCTGATCGTCGTACAGTGCTCAACAAATGTGAATTTCAGAAGCAAAACCTTGCGGAACACTACAGAACTCATGAGCCAATCACCACGCCCCTACGCCTGCCTGTACCCACCCGTACTGTGCCCTATATAAACCATGGTATGTGAATGCTTCCATTAAAATCTCCTGGCGATTGAGGAAACCCTCATGAAACAGGCCTGTAGAGATGAAATAGTCTTGTGATTTTTTCCCACACATACATATTACGCTCTACCACGGTATCGAGCACTATTTTTTTTTGGATAATCTAATTAAGACATATATATATATATATATATATATATATATATATATATATATATATATATATATATATATATATATATATATATATATATATATATATATATATATATATATATATATATATAGGGATGGCGTGGCGCAGTTGGAAGAGTGGCCATGCCAGCAACCTGAGGGTTCCTGGTTCGATCCCCACCTTCTACCAACCACGTCACGTCAGTTGTGTCCTTGAGCAAGACATTTCACCCTTGCTCCTGATGGGTCCTGGTTAGGGCCTTGCATGGCAGCTCCCGCCATCAGTGTGTGAATGGGTGAATAATGTCATTGCGCTTTGAGTACCTTGAAGGTAAAAAAGCGCTATACAAGTATAATCCATATAGGAACTTTAGTAATTCATTACACATTTTTATGTATATATTATATACGTAAACATACAGGAAATGTATGAATATACAGTATTACATGAAAATACTGTAGCAAAGTTTCCTGCACATTTATCTGTTTACGTTAATATAATGAACACTAGAAGACTAGCATTTGTCCTGTCCCTGCTTCCTCAAGGTAGACTTTAAAGTTAAAGTTAAAGTACCAATGATTGTCACACACAACATTAGGTGTGGTGAAATTTGTCCTCTGCATTTGACCCATCCCCTTGTTCACCCCCTGGGAGGGAAGGGGAGCAGTGAGCAGCAGCAGTGCCGCGCCCGGGAATAGTTTTTGGTAATTTAACCCCCAATTCCAACCCTTGATGCTGAATGCCAAGCAGGGAGGCAATGGGTCCCATTTTTATAGTCTTTGGTATGACTCGGCCAGGGTTTGAACTCACAACCTACAAATCTCAGGGCGGACACTCTAACCACAAGGCCACTGAGCAGATCATGAAATAGAATAATTCAAATCCTTTACAAATGCTACATTTGTGTTGTGTTACACTTCATCCCAGTTTATATTGTTTAAAACAAAAAAAAAGTTAAAATTTACAATATTGTCTTGTGCCTCCAGGTTTTCACTCAGTACTGTTACCCTAACATATAACTCTGAAAAATGTGGAATATTCCACAGGTTACGTGGTACACAGGGAGTTGCATCATTCTGATCCTCTGCAGGCCTCAGGAACCCCATAGGGAAGTTCACTCATTTATTTTCTATAAAAATGAGGGGTACAGGGGGTTAAAATCAAACTTATTTTTTTATGTTGTTTGTTCTTAAAACATTTATTTTGTTGAATGACTGTAATGTGCTTTATGTCAACATGATATCAGCATAAATGTCAGATGGCTATATTTCATGAATTTGCGAATTTTATGCAAACATGTTTTAATGTCTTGCAAATTCTTAATGAGCGTCGCCAATATGTGCAACTAAAGGATGGACTGCAAAATTGTAACTACTTTCCATTTATGGAAAGGTTCATTTAATAGTAAGCATATGTATTATTAATATTATTATGCACATCTGGTGTATAGCTTCAGCTATCCTGCATGGAAAGGCGGTCAGGAATTTAGAGGCAGGCAGACACGGCAACCAAAAGCCTCACTGCATTTGCTTTAATTTGCCTATGATGTCATCCTTTTGCTCTAGCTCACCTGTGATTGGATGACTAGCACAGCATCTGCTCAGGCTCACTGATAGCATGGAGCTCAAGGTGGAGGGAGGTCTCATCAAGGCACTGTGGATCCCAGAATGGTTGTCCTGACAACGCCTGTAATGTCGACACTCCTCATCGGCGAGCAACATGGCTGATCAGTGACAGCTGCTGATCAAATGGAGAATCTGATCTTTTAAAAAGACAACAACCATTAAAAGAACATCTATATTATTAAACTCATCAAAATCTCATACATGGATTTTGTCTTAAGAGGTTTTAAATATATGGGACATCTCGTATAATCCCACACAGACATCAATCTTGGGAATATCAAGCCTCTCTTGAGCTCTCTCGTATGGTAGGCTTAAGCTGTGACAACACGCACTTACACATCTGACAATACAGGCCAAACATAATAAAGTAGTGTCTGAAAGTACCAGTAGAGTGGAAAAACAAGTTGACTTTATATGTTTGCTTGTGTTTCATTGTATCCATTAAACCAGTGTTGTTCAACCTTTTTTGAGGCTAGGCACATTTTTCTCAAGAAAAAAATCCAGAGGCACACCACCAGCAGAAAACATAAAAAAATGAAATTCCACCAGGTCGTCGTGCCTTATTTTGAGTTTGTTAATGTTCTCCT
Organism: Entelurus aequoreus; assembly: GCF_033978785.1. Lineage (NCBI taxonomy): Eukaryota > Metazoa > Chordata > Actinopteri > Syngnathiformes > Syngnathidae > Entelurus > Entelurus aequoreus. Next base: position 30,512,244 of record NC_084735.1, on the reverse strand, counting down.
GTGTTTAGTGCTTTAGTTCTTGTCTTGCGCTGTTATTTTGGTGGCCCTTCCTGTTTTGTTGGTGTTTTCCTATAGCAGTTTCATGTCTTCCTTTGAGCGCTATTCCGCGTAAATAGCCGCTATTCCGGCTATTTACGTTGTTGCTATCCTTCTTTGTGTGGACATTGTTGATTGTCATGTCAAGAACGGATGTACTTTGTGGACGCTGTAAGTTTTTGCTGTCGTCCAGCATTCTGTTTCTGTTTACTTTGTAGCCAGTTCAGTTGTACTTTCGTTTTGCATAACCCATTGCCTTTCCCTTTCCCTTTTGTTAATTTTTGGTTTAAGCATTACATAACTTTTTACCTGCACGCTGCCTCCCGCTGTGGTCCGCATATTGGGATGACAATAAACCATCCTCGTCTCACCCGACACAATCCGACTTTTACAAAGCAATTAACTACCTGCTGCCACCTACTGACATGGAGTATTACGTGGTTACCCTGCCGAGTTTTACACAGCACAGACACTAAGCAACGGCACATTATTTGCAGAATATAATTATTGATTTGCAATAAATATTTTTTGGACCCATTAGGTGAAGATGCATAATTTCCCACGGCACACCAGACAATATCTCACGGCACAGTGGTTGAAAAACACTGCATTAAACCATATCCAATTGTATTTACAATCTGCAAAGTATGTGAAAACACTGCTTGAACAACACAAAATGTCACAAATTCAGTCAGCCATTTTGAATATTTCGCTCAGAATACCTTCGGCTATTTTCGGAGATTGGCATCACGGTAGTAACGCTTCTGTACCCTGACAACGTTATCAGATCAGTCATACCGGAAATACACAAACATTGAAATGTGGTGTTTATTATTCACAATCCTTATGTAAGACAAGAACTCATATGCTTGGCTTTTTATGGATTCAAAATTGTAAATAAAGAGCTAACAATTGAGTGAACAGATTGAGGGTCCTTTGTTGCGCTAATTATACTCTCTCTAAAAAGAATTAGGTTATGTCATGACCTGAAAATTAACCAAATATGTGTGATATAGTTATTATAAGCGCCAACGCCCATTGATAGCAGGGAGCTAATGCTAGATTATGCTCAGTGATGGGCATTAACAAACTACATAAACTGCTTAGCTTAGCTAAAATTTCCAGTAGCTTGGCAGTAGTTTAGCGACTTTTTTTAACGAGTAGCTTTTTCTGTCGTTTAGCTAGTTTTAGACCCATGTGGCGATGTAGCTTACATCAAAACTACACGCTACAAAGAGAGAAAATAGACTGCGAATACAGGCCAAAAATAATATAGAGGAAATATATTGGCCTGGATAAATGAGAACATCCATACATACAAAGAAAATCCATGATGTTTGGTTGGTGTTCGCATGATGAGTCACAATTGGCGAAGGTTAGGGCGAAACATAACAGACTGGCCAATCAGAGGCAAGATAAGGCAGGTCATTGAAACTAGTAAGCAAAATCATAAGTCACACACTCATGTCATGTGAGATTTTTCCTTAAGTTATGAAGATGACATGCAGAAATCCCACAATAATGCGTGTCCTTAGCCATATTTAGACAAATGTATGCGTTTAGAGAAAACAACGCCCAAAACCATAGATTTTAGTTGTTTACTTTGTAAACTACAATCATAACTGCTCTCTTCAGGCCAAACACAAATTTAAGAACACACATTAAGGTGAGTTGAGTTCATGAAACGTTTTACTGCACATAACTATTACTAACTGTTCCCAAACAACACACAAGTATTTTTTTTTATCAAGGTATAGATAGATGCTCTTTTTTTACTGTAGGCAGAGAAAATTAATAACATTATAGGGGTGGGCCAAAGAAAAGGCAAACTAAATAAATATATACAGTAAATGGGTTATACTTGTATAGCGCTTTTCTACCTTCAAGGTACTCAAAGCACTTTGACACTATTTCCACATTTACCCATTCACACACACATTCACACACCGATGGCCGGAGCTGCCATGCAAGGCCCTAACCACGACCCATCAGGAGCAAGGGTGAAGTGTCTTGCTCAAGGACACAACAGAAGTTACTAGGTTGGTAGAAGGTGGGGATTGAACCAGGAACCCTCAAGTTGCTGGCACGGCCACTCTCCCAACCTCGCCACACCGTCCCCAGTGGAGTGCGGGGAACCTTAGAGGTAGTAATAGTAGTAGTAAGTTACATTAACATTGATATTATACACGTGGGCCCACAGATATAACTGCCGTTAAATGTAGCTTTGATGTAGCAAGCTACTTTTGCCGTGTAGCTTGTAGCGTAGCTTGCTACAATTCTCCGGGATAGCTTCACCTGTAGCTTAGCTACATTTAATCGAGAGTAACTTGTTGCTTAGCTTGCTACATTTTCCAAGTAGCTTGCCCATCACTGCTTACGCTGCTGTGGTTGACACACTGAGCCAGTGGCTGCTTCTGCTTTGTCTCAAACTTGCTAAAAGTAAATTCTAGATTATTAATGCATCTTTCACCTGGTAGTAGACAAATATGGCTATTGACTGACAGGCTGGTCGACTTTCACGTCCGGAGATGGCATAATAGATCCCCCAAAAACGTTCCTGCAGGAACTTTTTTTTAACCCTTCGTGAGGATTGTGATTGAATCTTCATCCAAACAGAGTTATGTGAGCGTCCGGTCAGTCGGCATCCCAGCGAGGGTGGAAATATTACAGTAAGTGTTTGTTTTATTTTGGTTTGTTATGGTTAGTTTCTATGTTTAGCATCTAGGCTTCTAAAACGTATTGCTCATCCTCTTTGTGTTCGGGCTCAAAAATATAAGGTCCTGGATCATAATTTTTCCAAAAGTAATTGTTGTTGGCTCTCACAAAGTCTGCTTGATTAGCATTGTTGGTAGGGAAGTGCTCTGTGGTTCCTAGTGTGACGTCATGCCATCACATGACTAGCTGCCTCATTATCCCTCAAAATGGCTCGGGAATATCCGTGAATATCCACTATTTTGATCATATCTATTTAACTTTGGAAGTCTTATGGTGTCATAAATCAGATAAATGACACTAGCTTCAATATCGAGGCAACTTGTTTTTACACTTTACTGGTACTTTAAGTACACATTCAAACGGTATTCCCTTAATGTAACTGATGGTGGCGCACCGCCACAGCAAAATCATACCCACCACACTTTGAAAATAAGGGTTCTTTACGTGAAAACAAATTTAAGCAATATAATGTATTGTAGCTTCCAGAAGAAGTTATAAGTCTGACACTGTTACCATATGTTTTTTGACTATAAGGCGCACCGTTGATTTATGAGAAAATGAAAGGATTTGAAGTGCGCCTTATAGTCCGCAAAATATGTTAATTAATAATAACAGAGACTTGTTTCTAAATGTATGTATACATTTTTGAGCCTTTTTAAAGAAAATCATATCATCAATGCAAATCATACAATGATTTGACTACGGCCTCATCGCCACATGGAATTTTGGCAATCCAGGGGAAACCCTGCATTCACTTTCTACTGCTTATCATGTTCATGGTCACGAATGTGCAGAAGCCTATCCCGGCTGGATTGGTCACCAGTAAATCACATATTAGTCCCTTTGGCTTTTTTTGTATCATTTAGCCGTGGCTGTTTTTTCAGAAAGTTGCGGCATGGATGTTTTAAGGCGTATTTTTTTACAATAACGTTGAATCAAATTGTGATTTTATGAATTTGTTATCAATGTTTGACTGTTCCTCGTCACATCAATCTAAAAAAGCACGGGATTTCAACAAGGAAATTACTGATGTTTTACTCATTTTATAGCACACAGCCTGAAGAATAGACAGTAGATGGCAGTAATAAACACATACTCAGAGCTCATTGTCTGTACAATACTGTTTATAACTAAAAGCAATATTCAATTATATTACATTAAGAAACAGCTGGAACTTGTGGTGCTCTGTCGTCCAAAAGTTGCGCTTGAAAATGTTTGTATACCTCAAGTATTCATGTATGGTCCAAGAAATGCAGAGGACAAATTTCACCACACCTAGTGTGTGTGTGAGACAATCATTGGTACTTTAACTTTAACTTTAACTTTAACTCTTAATTTACTTTCACACGTTCAGAGCATTTGTCAACCGACCTAAAGTGGTAATTTTTGTTGGTAAATGAGTGACAATGAAATATCATCATCAAACTTCAACATCTCTAACATGTACATGCTGCCTACATTCTTAAAAATGAGAATCTGTTCTTAATTGCCTTACCAGAAAAATCTAGGGAGCAAATGTTTATTTACCTCATTACCCAGAAGGCTTAGAGCTGTAGACATGAAGTATGTCTGCACGGAAGGACGACAATTATACCATTTGAGCAATAAAGAGTTGATATAACGTTCCAGATTCTGTTCCTGCTTTGTGTACACAAGAAACAAACATACGTTTGGATTACACAGTTGACGAGCGTGTTTGAGCGCCACTCGAGGAGTCTAATTTGATTGGCGAGAATGACACTGATTGGCCAAAATGTCATTGACATACAGATAAACAACCATTCACCCTGACATTCACACCTATGGACAATTAGAGTCTTCGGTTAACCTAAGGTGCATGTTTTTGGTCTGTGGAAAGAAATTACATGTAAACTACTGTAAGTACATGCAAACTCTGCACAGAGATGCAGAGGCTGGGATTCAAGCCTATGCAGAACCACCAGGCTGCACGGTCAGATGTGCCCAAACTGATAAGCTGTTTACAAAAATGCTAAAAATGTTGCATAAACATCGCCGACAAGAACCTACAGCAATGTACAGTATTAGGGTAAGGCCACTGATGTCCGCTATAGACAGTATTAAATGCTCTCCATTTTTCTACATCAGATTAACCTCTTTAAGCTGTCCACTGGTAAACTTGGCATGTCGAACATAATAGGTCACGCTCATCCATGCTACAGCTGCATTCACAAACAGAGCCACTACTTTTAGTGTCTGTTGTTGGCACAACTCAGATTGCCAATCTCCCCCCAACTCCAAACAGAATTTGATTGAGGTTAGTGGGCCTCTGTCCATTTCATCATGCATGGTAACTATTGATAACAGTTTTTTTCTTGATTGGAATAATTGTGCAACAGAAGGTTAAGCGTGGTCATCTGCGCACAGCGATGGAAGATTACAGCTTGGTTTTTAATGTGGTGCACTGCCAGGTTTTTTTTAAATTAAGGCTTCGCTGTTCTGCACATTTTGGTGTGTTTAACCAAAGCCGATGCGACGGCTAAGTGTGAGCTGACATTGAAAATTAAGAAAGGAATTGCTGAGATGCGGAGAAAGGGTAGGATTAAATCAACTCTGAATCTTCCTACTCCTTTTCGGACATTTTGAATTCTGTCAAAATTAGGGATGTGCCGATCGATTGACCACAGATTTTTGTGAAAAGTATGTGATCGGCCATTGCCGATTGATGCCTTTAATTGCAGATCAAAAACGCTGATTCTCCCTGGTTGACAAGTACCTAGCAACTAATAAAAGGCTGCACTTTTTGGGGCAAATTTTGTCTATCATTTCCAATACTTATGTAACACAAAAATTACATGCATTCTTAATGGTAAATAAACGCTATAAAAAGTCAGCTAACAATGGAGCTAATGGGATTCTATTCTGCCTAAGAAGCCCTCTAAAAAGCCAACCAAACTAATAAAACATCACTTACTGTACAAGGTCTGTTGTCATTAAGATGCCGACTGCTAGGATGTTAATATATTCCCATTTAGAGGGAGAAAAGAGGTGTGAAACCAAGCGTCTTTTCGGGTCGTTCTTGCCATTCTCGGGTCTAAATTGGCTGTCAAAGTGTACCAATTTGCCAGAATACATCCTCGTCTTTCTACTATCCAGGTGAGATGCATGATTAATGATATAGAATAAAGTTTGATGTGCAAGGAAACGAGGAAGCAGCTCATCAGTCTACCATAGGCACACAAGCTTGTGATCACGGTGCCGCTCTAAATAGTTAGTCTGCGTTAGCGACTTAGCGCTTATAATAATAACATCACTAATACTTTGTTAATATCCAAGTCACAAAATGTAAATGGAGTATTGTTGGCGGTTTTTTGGATGTTTTTTTAATTGGGTTTTTATAAGTGGAATAGAGGACCTCCCGTTGGCTCCGCTGTAAGCGGACTTTTGTTTACGAGTTAGAATGCATTAATAAAATTACATCCCTCGTCATGTCTTCGATAAGGATTGTAAACGATAGGCAAAATTCCAAAAAAAATGCAATTCCCCTTTAACGCGTACAATAACAATGTCACTAATACTTTGGTTAATATTAAGGTCACAATATGTAAGTGGAGTATTGTTGGCAGTTTTTGGATGTTTTTTTAGAGGGCTTTATGGGCACAAATTAATGACTCCCATTAGCTGTTACCCACACAGCAAAAACACTCCGCGGCGGATCCCCCCGCGCAGGTATTGCGCCTTCCGGAACGGAACCGCGAAACGGACCAGCATCGGCGTCCATTTGCACTCAGGAACGTATCCGCCACGGCGGCAGGTAGCGGAATCCGCCGTGGCGGCGTGCTGAATGCGCTCCGCACCCATGATCAAAGCCTAACCTCCCGCCGCGGACCAGCAACGGACTCATAAAAAATCCTGGCTCATCTGGCCGTTTTGGACCCCTTTATCTTATTTTCAAAATCCCTTCTGTTCTTGCTGTAGGATAAAATAGGAAACTAAAAAATTCACTAAGCCCTACTACAGCAATATAGGCTTACATATGCATTGCCTTGTATTTTTAAACTAACAATATTGTCAATAGGCAGAAACAGAAAATGGTCAATTCACTCTATAAAGTAAATATATATAATATATATTTAAAAAGTAAATATACATATTTAATCTATTAGGCTACAACTTCAAGGAAACGCTGCTCCATGCACAGCTAACATATCAGAAAATGAATAACTGGTGAATGACAAGAAGTCCAATAAAAGGTTGTTTATTTATACATATACATCTCTATTCCTCCTGAGGAGGTGGAAGCGGGACTCGTCTCCTCGTTGCCCGATCCCCCGCCAAGTTGAACCACCTGATGCGTGTTTGGTGACCTCAGCGTCCGTGGCTGACCTTGTCAACACATTTTTACTCACAGCACCTGTAATCAAACAAGATTACAAGACAGATACGTTTATGTTTATGGTAGGAAGCATCCAAAGCCAAGTATGCTTACACAATACAAAATATGTGATAGGTATTAAGGAGATTACATTTGAAAAAAAAAACATGACTTAAAGTTACTGGAGGGGTTTAAAATAAGGTGCGTAAACTATGAATTTGTGATCAGGGTATAAGTGTGCAAGACATCCAAAATGTTTAAACAATATCGTTATTTGGTTCCTTGATCAGAGTACTTGTTTGGCTCTGTTGGATGACGGCGGCGGGAGGTTGGGGGCGGGGGGCATAAATAAATATCCATAACCCAACTTTGGGAGGTTGACATTGTTTTCTTATTATATTTGTACTATCATTCTATGTTTGTATTCGTGTAGGCCAGGGTGTCCAAAGTGCGGCCCGGGGGACATTTGCGGCCTGCAGGTCATTTTTTAACGGCCCCAGGGCACATTTTTAAAAAATATGATCGAAATAAATAAAAACATTAAAGTGGTATTTAAAGAGCAAACAGGTGAAATGTAACAAGAAAATGTAGCAATGTTTACTCTAATCACACAAAGCTGCCATGTAGGCTGTTTCTTTCTTTAAAAAATAATAATGAATCATAATCAATGTCATTATGAAATATTGACCTATTCAAGGCTTAAGAAGTTTACCTTCGCAATCAGCTGGTCTTGGTTGTGCTTAATAGTTTCCAGCAGGCCTAAGGATGTGGATTACCTCAGGCGCTGTTGACAAACAACAGTTATAAAATTAACATGTTTCAGTGTTTATCCTCATTACTCATAATCCTGACATTAGCTATTGACCTTAGTTAATGACAAAAGTTATTGACAAAGTTTGAAGAAAATATGTGATTGCTGTGAATTTGAATTTTTTCCAAAATTTGTGGCACAGAATGACCATCCCGGTATTTGTCAGTTATTGCTCACCAGAGCAGGAAATGTTGTCCGGCCATTCTTTCCCCTCGCCATGTTGGCCTGTAGGCCAGGCTGGATCCAGGCTCCTCTGTCTGCCACATGTTGAGGGCTGCTGGTGAGGGGGGTGGAGGGAGTCGAGGAGGGACTGCCGTTCCTAGTGAGGTGGGCATTGTGAGAGAGCCATCAGTTAACCATGACTGGTAATACCCAAGGGGCCTATCTATACACTAATATTTCAGAGATCAGTCCCTACCTTGTGTAACTATCTGCATGTTTAATGCAGGTGCTGGTGAAGGCATATGAATGTGTCCTTCCCCATGGTGAGGTGCTAAGGGAGATAAATTGTATTAAATGTATAATTATTGTGATCTGTTAACCATGGTTACTGGATGCTGAGATATTATTTCAGAGATCAATCTTACCTAGAAATTTATCTCCAGTTGAGGAGTCGAGTTGACAAGTACTCATGACTCTTGCTGGCACTCGGCGAGACGGTGAGCTGGAGAAGGGATACAAGGAGAGGGGAATATCTTTAGCACTAAAAAATGTTAACCATATCTTTTGGTGGTTTTGTTGTTTTCGATGTTAAGAGATTATTCCTTACTCTGCCTGTGCAATTGGCTTGCCAACCCCTGAGATGTGAGGTCACTATTTCCCGGGTCTTCTTCGCTATCATCTGAGTCCCCGAGACGATGGCTGTTGGGTAACCATATCATTAGGATTATTGCAATACCAAAATTGCCAAATATACATATAGTACAAGCATCTCTGGTCTATTTTTGAATGCTACCGGAAATAACCTTCCTATTACTGTAGAAACATGACAAAAACAAGACGGAACACACTTACACTGGCTTCCTGTTCCTTTTTTCTGGCAGCTCCTCGTTCTCTGCCTCAGATTGCAGGTCTGAGGTGTCGCAGCCCTTTCCATATTGTTGCATTATTTTTAATGCGTCTTTGTAGTTGTCTAAAATTGAATATGTTAAAATGAACATGAGTTTCAAATTAGCTGTAGAGCTGAACAGAATATTATTATTATTGATGATGATAAATCAGGTCTCTCTCTTACAAGAGACCTGGTCAGAACATAGACACAATAGGTTATTCCAAGCATAAAGAGAAGCAACTATGACGTTATTTTTAAACAAGAAGATTATGAATTTGCATACCACAAGTTCGGACAACAGAAACGTCAAATCTTGGCCAGTTTGGCTCATGCTGCTCCTCATTTAAAGCTGCCCTTTCAATTCTGTCGGTGTTTTTATAGCTGGGCCAGAAAACCATCCTATCATGATACCATCCACTTGGGACAACCGCAATGTCCCTGTTCATTATAAATTTAATCAGATGAAAAGGCACCCTTAATGTAGAAAGAAAGAAAAGGGGTATTTATTCATCGTCAAAGGAACAACGTGGACAAAAGCATGCACAGGTGTTAGTGTATACAAATAAGCAAGTAAGATGAGCTGAGATTTTACCTGAATGGTGCCCCAAGGTGGTAAGAACTATAAGAAAGGTAAAAGTACAGGTCATAATAGTCAGAACTTCAGCTCAATCGTAAAGTAGGGTTTGAAATTATGAGTGTAGTGTATACAGAGATCAGTCCCTACCTTGTGTAACTCTCTGCATGTTTAATGCAGGTGCTGGTGAAGGCATATGAATACATCCTTCCCCATGGTGAGGTGCTAAGGGAGATACATTGGTATTAAATGGTTGTGATCTGTTAACCATGGTTACTGGATGCTGAGATATTATTTGGAGATCAGTCTTTACCTAGAAAGTTATCTCTAGTTGAGGAGTCGAGTTGACAAGTACTCATGACTCTTGCTGGCACTCGGCGAGACGGTGGAGCTGTGAGAAGGGATACAAGGAGAGGGGAATATCTTTAGCACTAAGAATGTTAACCATATCTTTAATATTAATGTGGTGGTTTCGTCTACAACGCTAAATATATCCTGTGGTGTACCTCAGGCATAGGTGGATTAATGACCGGGCCTACCGGGCCCAGGCCCAGGGGGCCAGAGGCCCCAAGGGGCCAGGCCAACTTTGGCCCCGCGGGCCGCGACCCAAGCAAACCTACTTTTGCAAAAATAATAATCTTAAGCCCCAGGGGCCAGGCCACTTGGCCCCGCGGCCATGATCCATAGAGGGTAAGAGGCCCCAAGGGGCCAGGTCAACTTGGCCCCGCGGCCGCGACCCACAGAGGGCCAGAGGCCCCAAGGGCCAGGCCAACATGGCCCCGCGCCATGATCCATAGACGGTCAGAGGCCCCAAGGGGCCAGGCCAACTTGGCCCCGCGGCCACGATCCATAGAGGGTCAGAGGCCCCAGGGGGCCAGGTCAACTTGGCCCCGCGGCCACGATCCATAGACGGTCAGAGGCCCCAAGGGGCCAGGCCAACTTTGCCCCGCGGCCACGACCCACAGAAGGCCAGAGGCCCCAAAGGGCCAGGCCAACTTGGCCCGCGGCCGCGAGCCACAGAAGGCCAGAGGCCCCAAGGGGCCAGGTCAACTTGGCCCCGCGGCCACGATCCATAGAGGGTAAGAGGCCCCAAGGGGCCAGGTCAACTTGGCCCCGCAGGCCGCGACCCACAGAGGGCCTGAGGTCCTAAGGGGTCAGGCCAACTTGGCCCCGCGGCCATGATCCATAGAGGGCCAGAGGCCCCGAGGGTCAGGCCAACTTGGCCCCGATCCATAGAGGGTCCAGAGGCCCCAAGGGGCCAGGCCAACTTGGCCCCGCGGCCACGACCCACAGAGGCCCCAAGGGGCCAGGCAAAATTGGCCCGCGGCCATGATCCACAGAGGGCCAGAGGCTCTCAATCATTATTATCAAAGCTAATTCTCAAATTGGATGGATCACACAACCTCACTCACATATTCTTTATCAATTATTAAAGGTTGTTTCTGAATTTTGATCACAGAACTTAATGCAAATATTCTTGATTGATTGACAAAGCACATCTCAAATTTTGATTACACAACCTTACTCTGACAAATTATCATTATCAAAAAGCTCTATCTCGAATTTGGATCACAGAATCTCACTCAAGTATTCTTAGCTGGGCCCCTCCCCCATCAAGTCTTTCATAAACCGGTCTGTTCTTTAGAATCTCCTCATTTGGTATTTTGAACTCGTGAGAGACTTGCTCAAAAATTGGTTTCCTTTCCCTCAGTTCAGACTCAGAGATAATTTGAAATCATTCAACAAGAAGTTTAACGCGCAGCACACACACACACACACCACACTTGAGTTTGAGCATTACTTGGAAATTCTTATATTTTCCATTTTGCTGTTATTATCAGCATCTTCCCATTTTGTCCTTTTCTTTCGAGAAAGTTTACAGTCTGACATTTGTCACTGCTGTCAGTTAATAACTTTTTGGTCTTTGACCCATTTTGTCATTTTCTCGATTCGATCGTCACTGACCACTCTCTCCTGTCTGGCAGACATCGTTGCTGCCATCATAGCTAGCAAGCTGCCTGCAGCGGGTCATCCCTATGTTCCCCGTCCCTATGTTACCCGGGTCCTATGTTCCCCTCTACCGGGGAACTAAGGACCCTTTTTAAAAAAAAGGGTTCTATGTTCCCCGCTGCGGGGAACGTACAACACTTTTTCCAGAAAAGGGTTCTATGTTCCCCGCGCTGCTTCCAATGCGCGACTAAGTAAGACGCACGCAGACACGCATGACAGAGACGCGTTTAAGTTGTCGAAGGAAGGAAGTTCGCGTTTGAGTTGCTCTATCTGCTGCCGCACGCCCTGTGACAGGTTAGGTTTAGGGATGGTTTTGGTCAGGGCACAATTTCGCCAAAAAAGTGCTCCACAACGCCCTGTGACAGGTTAGGTTTAGGGATAGTTTTGGTCAGGGCACAATTTCGCCAAAAAAAAGTGCTCCACAACGCCCTGTGACAGGTTAGGTTTAGGGATGGTTTTGGTCAGGGCACAATTTCGCAATTTCGCCAGATACAATGCAGGGAACATAGGACCCTTTTTTAGAAAAAGGGTCCTAAGTTCCCCGGTCGCATACAAAGACCCAGGAACAACCGGGGAACATAGGACCCGGGGAACATAGGACCCGGGGAACATAGGCACGCTCCCGCCTGCAGATAGCAACATTTTGGTGTCCTTTGGGAAAATATTTAGAAAGAAGACAAAAGTACACACAGTTGTACAACTATTATCTTTATGATCTTTTTTTTGTTAGTTTCTCTGTTACTGTGTGTGGCCAATTAAGCGACTTTTGGCCATACCTGGCTGGTGACATTTAGCGACTTTCTGGTTGATGTTAAGATTAATAATAGCAACAGTTCTCTTCATCTTAATGCAATTTATTGTGTCTGTCTCTCCACATTTTGCCATTAGGTACTTTGAGCTCTTGTTGGTCAGTCACTCTAAGGTACATTGTTGCTGCCATCATAGCTAGCAAGCTGCCTGCAGATAGCGACATTTTGGTGTCCTTTGAGAAATATTAAGAAAGAAGACAAAAGTACAAGACATTGTACGATTACTATCTTTTTAAAATTATTTGTTTCACTGTGTGATTGACCGACTTTGCCGCTAGATTTCGCGTCTTTTGGCCATACCTGGCTAGCGACTAAAAACATCATTTAGCGACTTTTTGGTTGTGAAGATAAGTGGTAAAAGCAGATCTTCCTGTTGGTCTTCCCACATTTTGCCATTTGGTACTTTGCACTCTTCTTGGTCACTCCAAGGCATTTGTCCCTGCCTTCAGCTAGTCACTTGGCTCTTTTGGAATATATTTCACTGTAATTGGCTCTCTCTCTCTCTTTCTCCTCAGTACAAATCAGCCTGTTCCCTTGCCATTCATCACTGACCACTCTGCTCTCCTGTCTGTCAGACATTATTGCTGCTTGCAGATAGCTTGGGGTCCTTAGAGAAAATATCAGAAGAGAAAAGTACACAATTATCTTAATTATCTTTTTTATTCAGTCAGTCCTTCAGTGAGTCCCAGTGTGTTGGCGATTAAGCAACGTTGGCATTCAATTAGCGACTTTTGGCCATACATGGCTGGCGACTCAAAAAACTAGAAAAAAAGTACAAAAAGTTGTACAATTAATATCTTTATTATCCTTAATTCCCCTGAATCCTAGAGTGTGTTGCAATTAAGCAACTTTGCTGCTAGGTTTAGCGACTCTTGTTTTGGGCATACCTGGCTAGCGACTACAAACATTATTCAGCAACTTTTTGGCTGTTAAGATTAACGTTAATAAATTAAATCCTAATACAATTTATTGTGTTGGTCTCGCCATCTTGCTATTAGGTACTTTGAATTCTTGTGGTCTCTGCTAAGGTATCTGCTGTTGTCTTTGCCTTCAGTTAGTCACTTGGCTCTGGAATATATTTAACTGTACTTGGCTCTCTCTTTCTCCTCAGTACAAATCAGTCTGTTCCCTTGCCATTTAGACATTTTCTGATTGGATCATCACTGACCACTCTGCTCTCCTGCTGTCTATCAGACATTGTTGCTCCCATCATAGCTAGCAAGCTGCCTTGGTGTCCTTTGTGAAAATATTTAGATAGAAGACTAAAGTGCACAAAGGTGTACAATTATTATCTTTTCAAAATATTTGTTTCACTGTCAGTGTGATTGACCGACTTTGCCGCTAGATTTCGCGTCTTTTGGCCATACCTGGCTAGCGACTGAAAACATCATTTAGCAACTTTTTGGTTGTGAAGATAAGAGGTAAAAGCAGATCTGCCTGTTGGTCTTTCCACATTTTGCCATTTGGTACTTTGCACTCTTGTTGGTCACTCCAAGGCATTTGTCCCTGCCTTCAGCTAGTCACTTGGCTCTTTTGGAATATATTTCACTGTAATTGGCTCTCTCTCTCTTTCTCCTCAGTACAAATCAGTCTGTTCCCTTGCCATTTAGACATTTTCTTGATTCGATCATCACTGACCACTCTGCTCTCCTGCTGTCTATCAGACGAATCAGTTGATTCTCTGCTCTCAATTGTCTATGCTAGTAAGCTGTTATTCTCTGCTTTGGAGTGTTGATGCTGGGTTGCTAGTTTTCTAAATCACCTCACACACTTGAAGGAAGCAGCACCGATCATAAACACACAAACAAACTCACACACACACACACACACACACACACACACACACACACACACACGACACACACACACACACACACACACACACACACACACACACACATAGTTGGTTTATCTGTTGTGATAGGCAAAGAGCCAATGTGCAAAGAAAGAAGGGAAATATGGATCATAAACGTTTAAGTGGAGGAGCTAGAAAAAAAATTCAGCAAGAAAAGAAAAAAAAGGAATCAGTTTTACTTGAGAGTGTTCCAAATATCTCCAGCTTCTTCAGTACAAAGACATCTGCTGAAAGCAATTCTATAAATGCTACTGCAAATTCAGCTAAGGTTAGCAATGCACCTGAGCTAGCATGTAGCTCCCAAGATCCTGAGACCACTACAAGTGTAGACACTGAACCAAATGCTTCTGATGCTTATGATTCAACCAATTCAGCAGTAGCCAGTTGCTCGGATGAATGTGAGGTCACTGCACCTCTGGACAGCATAGAAAATGAGCTGAATCTTTCTTCAACACCATCTACAGTGACAACTCTACCTAGTGATCCCGCTAAATGGGCTGAGACCCTCACTGAGTCAATGAAGGAAGTTCTTATTCAAAGAGGTGCAAAATCATTTCACAACCGTCACAGCCATTATCCAGCTTCTGTGAGGAACAGTGGGCTAGGAGGCAAAACCCGATGCCTAAACAATGAACATTTTACTTCACACTTGCCCAATGGACAACGAGTACAAAGAGAGTGGCTGATGTACTCTCCCTCTACTGGTAATGTTTACTGCTTTGCATGCAAACTGTTTTCCCCAAAAACGCATTCTTTTGTGACAGGCTATTGTGATTGGAAACACTCAGAAAGATTTGGTGAACATGAGCAAAGTGCTGAGCACATAACCTGCATGCAAGCAGTCTTGAACCGCGCCAAAGGTGCCACAGTTGATGCAGACCTGTTCAAACAGTTTCAGGCAGAGAGCAGCTATTGGAGGCAGGTGTTACAAAGAGTTGTTGCAGTCATTAAATTCCTTGCAGAAAGGGGCCTTGCATTTAGGGGTAAAAATGAATCGTTAGGGTCTCCTCTCAATGGGAACTACCTTGGTATTCTGGAGGTCCTGGCTGAATTTGATCCCTTTCTAAAGGATCACATCAGAAAGTTTGGGCAGATGGGTCGAGGTAATACCTCATATCTGTCCTCCACCATTTGTGAGGAATTCATTGAATTGATGGGTGCAAAAACCAAACAGGCTATAGCAGATGAACTGCAAGCAAGCAAATACTACTCTATCATTGTGGATTCAACCCCAGATTTATCTCATGTGGACCAATTGACATTCATATTCCGTTTTGTTAGCAAAGAGGGCAGTGTTGTTGAACGCTTTGTGGGTTTTGAGCCCATTACTAGCCATACAGGTGAAAGTTTGGCTAACTGTGTCATGTCTGTGTTGGAAAATCTAGGGTTAGAGCTGTCAAATTGCAGGGGGCAGGCTTATGATAATGCCAGCAACATGTCAGGGAGGTATAATGGGTTGCAGGCTCACTTAAAGAAAAGCAACCCATTAATACACTATATTCCATGTGCAGCTCACTCTTTGAATTTGGTGGGAGTCAACAGCATTGACAGATGTGGAAATGAAGTCTCTAAGTATTTTGACTTGATTCAGTCTATTTACAACTTCACAACTGCATCCACACACCGATGGGACAGGGTATTTGGCAATTCCAACATAGATCTCACACTTAAAGCTTTATCCAACACGCGTTGGAGTTGCCGTGCAGAATCTACCAAAGCACTGTGGCAGAACTACAGTAAAATAAAAGCAGCACTACAGGTTATTTCCACTGATGACACAGAGAAACGAGACACACGAACTGAAGCTGACAGTCTAGTGCGGAAGCTGGATTCACTTGAGATGGCCTTCATGGCAGGCTTTTGGGACACTGTTCTGTCCAGATTTCAGGCCACAAGTCTGCAACTTCAAAAAGCAGACATGGACCTTGGTACAGCAGTTAGATTGCTGGAATCTCTGCGCACCTTTGTTCTCTCCCAAAGAGATCTATTTGATCATTTTGAGCAGAAAGCCTTAAACATGTTGGGTGGCACCCCATCTTACAGGGCTGAACGGACGAGGAAACGTAAAAAGTTTGCTGATGAATCAGCATCCCCAGATGTTGTGCTTGAGGGAAGGCAACTGTTTCAAATAGAGACATTTATTGCCTCTATTGATCAACTGAGTTCAAGCCTTAATCACCGTCTGGAGGCCTACAAACATCTGAACAATTTGTTCAGTGTCCTTTTCTCTTTGGATACAGAGTCCAATGCTTCAGTCCTTCACAAGGCCAAGATTCTCACTGAATCATACCCATCTGACCTCAATGAAAGTCTTGGACAGGAGCTTATACAGTTCAAATCTTTTATACAGCTCAACAACACTGATGAGGAGAGGACCCCTTCAGGACTGCTCAAAACAATAATACATTTTGGACTACAGCCTACGTTTCCTAATACATACATTGCGCTACAGATTTTTCTCACTCTACCGGTCAGTAACTGTGAGGGAGAACGCTCATTCTCTCTTTTGTCAAGAGTAAAAAATGAGCTGCGCACAAG
Source organism: Entelurus aequoreus (assembly GCF_033978785.1). NCBI lineage: Eukaryota > Metazoa > Chordata > Actinopteri > Syngnathiformes > Syngnathidae > Entelurus > Entelurus aequoreus. The sequence goes on along the minus strand of NC_084735.1, from coordinate 30,495,512 downwards.
AATGACTCAGAAAAGATTAAATGCGTTATCTCTAATGGCAATTGAGAGTGAGCTGACAAGAGAGTTGGACTTCAATGATGTGGTGGATGATTTTGCAAAATTGAAAGCACGAAAGAAACCCCTTGCTTAAAGGTGCACTGTGTAAGATTTTTAGGTTATTTCCAGAATTCACCCATTCACTAATGTTAGGCTACCTGTTTTCATGAATACTTACCACCACCATAAAATTCTAAGTATCCATTATGACTTGGAGAATTGCACTTTTGCCATTTCTGGGAAGTGTCACCTGGATTGTGAAGATAGGATTGACTTTAGGCAGAAGCTTGGTGCTTTCTCTGGCAAACTGAACCTCAAGCTTCATTCTCTGCAGCTTTGCATTCTTGTGCAGACTTTCATCCACAAGGAACTTTTCAACTTCCCCACTATCGTGAAGGGGCCATCAAAAGATTTCAGTGTGTCCAGCATGTCTAGTCTCTTACTCTCCTTTCTTTGAGCCATCTCTTGTTTCTCATCTGCCCTACTCTCGAATTTTGCCTTCATGAATTTACTCCAGTTGAGTTCAACCTCCCTTTTTGCTTGTGCTGCTGCCTTGAAACCTCTGAAGCTCCTGGCTCTTCTGTAAAATTATTGACCTATTGACTGCGTTCAGTGTGCCCAACTTCTTCAGTTTGTAGTCCACCTTGCCACATTGTCTCTCCATCCCAATGTTGTGCACAGGGGTGCCATCAATGTTACTAGCCTGTTCACTGACAGGGTCCATTGGGAAGGTCTCCTCATCCATCCTCTGCCTGGCCAGGACAGTCTTCAGATGGGGCAGCATGAGATCTGTCAGCTGCTTCACTTCATCCAAGTATTCAGCAGCCACGTCTGACACTGAGTTCAGGACATGTCCAGTGCCTGTCCAGCCACTATAGCATTCTTGGAAATGGGCTATCTTGACCTGCATGCAGCCCTTGTACCATGAACTGGCCTACACCTTTCTTTGTGGTGCTCTCCGATGCATGTTATCATTTTACCTTTCTCCTTCTCCTCAAGCTTAACCACAAATAGATACAGACTTTGAGCCTCAATTTGCTGCACAGCTGCCGTTATGCCAATGTGTTTTCCTAAGATATTATTTTATTTTTAATGATAGAAGGGAGGAAAAGGGGGCAAAAATCATGTCCGATTTAGTTTTTTGGGTGGGTTGGGGGGTTTATTTCATGATAGCTACCAACTTCCAATACATAATATCTCTCAAATGACCCAATGCACCATCACTGAAGTGGGCGTAATCATTTTCAAAAATGTTTATTTTTAGGCCATTTATCCCCTCCCCCTGTGTCTGTGTGAAACCTGTGCTTGTCAGTGTCTGTGTGGTATACCTAATAGTGTGTGTGCAGTATGTGCACTCTTCTGTACAGTACAGTGTGCATGTCTGTTCACAGTATACAGTATTTCTTGCATAGTGCGTGCGTGTGTGTGCGCCCACACGCGCGGGGGGTTGAGGGGCCAAGACCATGTCAGGCCCAGGGGGCCAAAATTTCTTAATCCGCCCCTGACCTCAGGAATCAATATAGGACCTAAATTATTCAATGTCTAGATAAAAGACATTTGTAAAGTTACAAAAGATTTAAAGTTAGTATTATTTGCGGATGATACAACAGTGTTTTGTTCAGGAGAGAACACACAGAAGATAATACAAATAATAACAGAAGAAATTAACAAATTAAAAAGATGGTTTGACAAAAACAGACTATCTTTGAATCTCAGTAAAACTAAAATAATGCTATTTGGTAACAGTAGAAGAAAAAGTCAAACACAAATACAAATAGACGGAATAGAAATTGAAAGAGTAAATGAAACCAAATTTCTAGGTATAATGATTGATGATAAATTGAACTGGAAATCTCAAGTAAAAAATATACAACATAAAGTAGCAAGAAACACGTCAATAATGAATAAAGCAAAACATGTTCTAGACAAAAAATCACTTCATATTCTCTACTGTTCACTAGTGTTACATATCTGAGTTATTGTGTAGAAATATGGGGAAATAATTACAAAAGTACACTTCATTCATTAATGGTGTTACAAAAAAGATCAGTTAGAATAATATATAATGTTGGATATAGAGAACACACAAATCCTTTATTTATTGAATCAAAGATACTGAAATTCCACGACATAGTGAATTTGCAAACAGCTAAAATTATAAACAAAGCAAACTATAACCTGCTACCCAAGAATATACAGCAATTCTTCTCAAAAAAAGAGGAGAAAAATCATCTTAGAGAGAAATGTAATTTAAAACATTTGTACGCACGTACAACACTTAAGACCTTCAGTATATCAGTATGTAGAATTAAACTATGGAATGCATTAAGCAAAGCAATCAAACAATGCACTAATATGATCAATTATTTATGCTTACATGTGGAAATAATAATAATAATAGTAAATAAAATAATAATAAAAAAAGGTAAATAAAGCATAAAATAGTCTCTAATAAATTAATTAAATAAAAATCAGCATATAAAATATATATATCAGCAAATAACAAAAATATAGATCAAGAAAAAGGATCCTTAATATGTGCAGCAATTTTTCTCACTCACATCACCTCATTTTATATTTTTTTCTACAATTAACTATGCCAAAAAACACATAGACATACCTTTTTTTTTGTAATGGAAACAAAAACAACATGGCGTCACACACAGCTAGTCCACAGTAAACAGGATCTCGAGCTCCACTAAAGAACAAAGAAAAAAATAATACACACTCATATTAATGGCAAAGAACGGCTGTTTCCACTCTGTTAACGTTACGTTGTTATAACGAAATAATAGCGACCTGGGCCTAAACAACACTGACAATAAAGTAATACGCTTTCGTTTCAACCAGTTGGAAATATGCGGAATATCGTAGCATGTAACCTACACACATTCACAGCGTCTAACAAAAGATAGCCTAAGTTAACTGTATTGAACGTTACTCACCGGCTTCACAAAACACAGATAAAAGACAATTTTACAATAGCACGCCGAAAAAATGACCGTCGTTGTGTGGGTTTTTTGACGAATAACACTCTTTTCCACTTTTCTTCGCTCGGGCCTCACCTCCTGCGTGCAGCCATTTCGAATTTTCTGAATACGTGACGTCAGACGCACGTCCCCATGCAAAGCATTCTGGGAGGCGGTGCTGGAAATAAAAGCCTTTTTTTTACAGAATATAAAGTTTGACTGCTAGTCCTAATATCAAACAACGTCATTACAATCATACATAAATGATGATGGAAACACAAAGGCCGATCTTTACTGCGAATGTAGCAATACATCAATAAATCTATACTTATGTTCGTGTTCCAGCAAAGAAAGTCCAGAGATCTTGGCTCATGCGCGTACACGCTAGTAGGCGTGTCCACGTCTGCGGGTGCAGACATTGGTCGGCTCAGCGGGCGTAGGCGGAGCCTATAACTCTAGACGGCGCGTGCCGGTTTAGTTTGTCGCGTCCGCGTATGCGAATCAGACACGAGTCCGCTCAGGATCAGCTGTCTGACCATACAATTTTCAGAGGCGGAGCTGTATCCTCTAGGCGGAGCCAAAACGAATGTGACAGTAACGCGGGTTGGGCGACTTGAAGGCGGATCCGTATAGCAGTCTTCTGCTGTGTGGGTAACCACCTCGTACTTGCCGTATATTACAAATTAGAATGCATGAAAAAAGAAAGACAGACATGTTTTTGTCTTACACAAGGATTGTAAATAATGGGCAAAATTCCACCAAAAATGTGCAGTTTCCCTTCAAGTAATAAATAAAATAAATTATAAATAAATGCAAGTGCAAGTGTCTCCATTCACAGTGTGGAGCCTCTCCACCAAACTAATAATAATCACCTCCATTACGGAAAATAAACTGCATTTCTTAGTATCTTCAATCAATCAATCAATGTTTATTTATATAGCCCTAAATCACAAGTGTCTCAAAGGGCTGTACAAGCCACAACGACATCCTCGGTACAGAGCCCACATACGGGCAAGGAAAAACTCACCCCAGTGGGACGTCGGTGAATGACTATGAGAAACCTTGGAGAGGACCGCATATGTGGGTAACCCCCCCCCCCCCTCTAGGGGAGACCGAAAGCAATGGATGTCGAGTGGGTCTGACATAACATTGTGAAAGTCCAGTCCACAGTGGATCCAACACATCAGCAGGAGTCCAGTCCACAGCGGGGCCAACAGGAAACCATCCCGAGCGGAGACGGGTCAGCAGCGCAGAGATGTCCCCAACCGATGCACAGGCTAGTGGTCCACCCGGGGTCCCGACTCTGGACAGCCAGCACTTCATCCATGGCCACCGGACCTATGCAACTCCCCCTCGCAAGGGACAGGGGAGAAGAGGAGAGAAGAAAAGAAACGGCAGATCAACTGGTCTAAAAAAAGGGGGGTCTATTTATAGGCTAGATTATACAAATGAGTTTTAAGATGGGACTTAAATGCTTCTACTGAGGTAGCATCTCTAACTGTTACCGGGAGGGCATTCCAGAGTACTGGAGCCCGAATAGAAAACGCTCTATAGCCCGCAGACTTAAATATCATTATCAAGTAGTATTATCACTGAAGGATGAGGCTAAATATGTTACACACGGAGAGAAAGCCAGGAGCAGGCATTTTAATAGCTAAGCTACTGTATTCTAGCTTGAAACAAAACCAATAAATACAGTAAGTGCTTAGTTAACTTTAAAAAGTAGATGGAAGCATGTTACAGCAGCTAGTAAGAGGATATTAAAGCCCCACTTAAGAACATTCAGTTTTGGTAGATTTTGTCAGCATCAGTGGTCCAAAGCGGTAGTTTTTAGCCTGAAAGAAAACCACATTTCCCATGAGGACCAGCACATAGCAGTGTAAATCTTCAGAAACTACCGGTACTGTCACGTACATACAGACTGACACGATAATACCACAATGATTCAGTATGACTGATCTTTCCACAGTAGGAACCTACACATTTTACTCTATATTTGCGGTTTGCAGTCATCCCATTGTATTTTCTTTATACAGTCTTTTGAGTGTGTTGCGTGGCTGGTCGTGTCAGTGTGGAACTGCAAACTAATAGCTGGTGGCTATTTATTGCTATCAGACAACATTTCCGATAGCTAACATTAGTATAATAATTTTGATTTGAGAATTGAAAGTTACTTACAAGTCCAGCAGGAACAAAGACCAAGGCAGCATCAGTCGACAATCCCTCCTCGTCTTTGCGCTCACACCAGCGAGTGAAAGCCGGGCCAATGTTGATATTTGACTGTTTTTTTATCCGGGTATCCTCCCTTTTTCTTTTTTTTGCCTCCCCCAGCCAAAGCAGTCTGCACAGTTGTAGTTTTCTGTGTGACGGGGTTCCTGCCACCCTCCTCAACATTGCATAGAGCCAGTGAAAGCGATACAGACACCCTCAGGCCATGACAGAGGTGTCATTCAACTAGTTGTAAGTCGATGTATAATCCCAAAAATGATGAAAATATTTTATGAAGGCTGAAACGTTACTTAGTGCTGCTTTAACAGGAAATTAACAAGTACATGTATAAGAGTCGACAGAGAGGATAATATAACGACTATTGGTGTGACTCAGCATGGTCGCAGTCAGTATACGACACGACACGTAAGAGGAGGACCGGCTCGATCCATAAATTGGTGGTGTCACTATTAAGGGTAGTATCAGTATATTAATGATACTAGAGTGATCAGATCGATACTTTATTTTCCCAACATATTTTTTGTTGTTTCTGTTAATGTTTACAAACACTGGCAATAATTCCCTGGACACAGGAAGACTGTAAGAGCAAAACCCAAAGGATTTAAATAGGTAGCAGATAGTTTTTTGATGTTGTTTAGTTATTGTGTACTATTGACTTTGTTTCGCTTAAACACTTGTAAAGAAAATAAAGAACTAGTTTAAATATTATGTTGATGTTGTTGAACTGTCAATAGCTCTCACGATAAATACAATGAAAACTGTACAGTTAAAACACGTAATCGGTATTGTTATCGGCCGATCTCACTCATGGATGATCGCTATGGGAATGGGCAGCATAAAACCTTGATCAGAAAATCCCTAGTCTACTCTACATGTTATGTACTTCAACGTAACTTTGCCAGCCATGTTAATCTATAACTAGTGCTGTCAAGAGTTGAAAAATTTTAATCAAATTAATCACTGAGTTGTTTTGAATTTATTTCAGTTAATCACTATTAAATATCATTAATTTTGCATGAACAAAGAACCTGAATAAAGAAGGAAATGCATGCACTTGAACATCATGATCATGGTTACAAAAAAAAGGCCTGCCTTTATGAGGAATAAACATCACAAAATGGACACAAAGGCACAATCTTATGAATTAATTTAGTCTTTGACATCCCAAAGGACCTCAACTCTGATCCAGCCTGTGCAAGGATGACCTTTGGAATATAAAACAGCAACAGGGAGGCAAATAAGGGGGGCCTCTGTAGATTAGGAAGAGGCTTTTAATGTGTATAAATACATACCTACTTTCATAAAGGTCATTATTACCAGGTTGGAAGCATCATTATCAGGATGGACCTTTAAGTTTTGTTGGTCGTGCATCAACTTTAATGAAAATTCTTCCAACACATCCTGCAGTCCACGTCACTTTTCCCCCCAACCGAACCTTGTGTCAATATTAATCAGCGCGCTTCTGCCTCGCACAGGCTCACCTATCATGTCTCTGCGGGGACCGCGCAACACAAACACCCCAGCCATGACAACCGCGGTCTGAGCAAGTCCCTCCCACTGACAGCTGGCTTATTGTGCGCCGTGTCTCTGAAGCGGCCTTGTTTCCCTTTGCTTGACCAGTTCAATAACTAATCTCAATGCAGCCGGCAGCGTGGAGCTTGGAAAATGAGGTGGACGCAGTCTACTAAGGTCACATTATGATTCACTGATAAATCCAGAAATGCGCATGCGACTTTGCTGCACTGTATAATATACATATCTGTATAGTTAAATATAACTTTTTGCCATACAAGTTTTCTTTTGAGTATAGCTCATTATCAACTTGAACAACTTTTTGTTGCTTTTGGTTGCTATACATATGAACACATTTTAGAAAGAAACATTACAGTTTTTTATTTACAAAAAAGCTGAAATACATCTAAATGATGAATGAAATGGATAAATAAATATTTAACATGACAAAAGGAAGGGAATATCTTTGTACTTAAATGCAACGTCTCTCCTGAATTCAACAGTGTTTCTCACCTTCTTGATCAAAGTGCTGGTATGATCAACTTTCTGTAACCCCACAGTGGCTTATGTTGCTGCCACACAGACAGCGTCGGCGATACGGTGGATTGTTTGTTTGGGCACTCGATTCCCCCGAAATACATGGACAAATTGATTACTTGGTTACATACAAATAAATAATGGCCGAACGAAAACCAAGACGTTTTTCAAAAACCGGGACAAACTTTTGGAGAATTGTCAAAAAACGAATCCTACTAAAAAAGTGGCATATGAAAACCAAGTCGATAAAGGTGTTTATGTATCAACTGTACAAATACCAGTTGTTTATTTGAAGAGGAGGCCCCAATTTTCTGTACAATTTCTTGTTTAAGAATGGAACCAGACTCGCTCTGATGTTACTTCCGTGTTTATGCACACCTTCTATAGAGCAGTGGTGCCCAAATTTGGACCACCGAGTCGTTTCGTTTGCCCCGCCAAAGGTTGGCTTCCAAAATGTAATATATAGTCATACGGACCTCATTCAAGCTCACACAATCCACAAGGTTACCCCTAAAAGTGTGTACCAAAGTTTGTGGTTGATCTGGCAACACTTTAGTAGCATCGCTAACCCAACAAGGGACTCCTCCCAGTAGCTCCACCCACTCGGCAGATGATTTTATGAATTTCTTTAATAAGAAAATTGAACTCATTAGAAAGGAGATTAAAGACAACGCATCCCAGCTACAACTGGGTTCCATTAACACAAATATGACTGTATATACGACGGACACTGCCCTCCAAAATAGTCTCTCTATTTTTGATGAAATAACATTAGAGGAATTATTACAGCGTGTAAGTGGGATAAAACAAACAACATGTTTACTTGACCCACTTCCTGGGAAACTTATCAAGGAACTGTTTGTATTATTAGGTCCATCAGTGTTAAATATTATAAACTTATCACTTTCCTCCGGCACTGTTCCCCTAGCATTCAAAAAAGCGGTTATTCATCCTCTGCTCAAAAGACCTAACCTCGATCCTGACCTCATGGTAAACTACCGACCGGTCTCCCACCTTCCGTTTATTTCCAAAATTCTCGAAAAAAATTGTTGCACAGCAGCTAAATGAACACTTAGTGACTAACAATCTCTGTGAACCTTTTCAATCCGGTTTCAGGGCAAATCACTCTACGGAGACAGCCCTCGCAAAAATGACTAATGATCTATTGCTAACGATGGATTCTGATGCGTCATCTATGTTGCTGCTTCTTGATCTTAGCGCCGCTTTCGATACCGTCGATCATAATATTTTATTAGAGCGTATCAAAACACGTATTGGTATGTCAGACTTAGCCTTGTCTTGGTTTAACTCTTATCTTACTGACAGGATGCAGTGCGTCTCCCATAACAATGTGACCTCGGACTATGTCAAGGTAACGTGCGGAGTTCCCCAGGGTTCGGTTCTTGGCCCTGCACTCTTTAGTATTTACATGCTGCCGCTAGGTGACATCATACGCAAGTACGGTGTTAGCTTTCACTGTTATGCTGATGACACTCAACTCTACATGCCCCTAAAGCTGACCAACACGCCGGACTGTAGTCAGCTGGAGGCATGTCCTAATGAAATTAAACAATGGATGTCCGCTAACTTTTTGCAACTCAACGCTAAGAAAACGGAAATGCTGATTATCGCTCCTGCTAGACACCAACATCTATTTAATAATACCACCTTAACATTTGACAACCAAACAATTAAACAAGGCGACTCGGTAAAGAATCTAGGTATTATCTTCGACCCAACTCTCTCGTTTGAGTCACACATTAAGAGTGTTACTAAAACGGCCTTCTTTCATCTCCGTAATATCGCTAAAATTCGTTCCATCTTGTCCACTAGCGACGCTGAGATCATTATTCATGCGTTCGTTACGTCTCGTCTCGATTACTGTAACGTATTATTTTCGGGTCTCCCTATGTCTAGCATTAAAAGATTACAGTTGGTACAAAATGCGGCTGCAAGGCTTTTGACAAAAACAAGAAAGTTTGATCATATTACGCCTGTACTGGCTCACTTGCACTGGCTTCCTGTGCACTTAAGATGCGACTTTAAGGTTTTACTACTTACGTATAAAATACAACACGGTTTAGCTCCAGCCTATCTCGCCGATTGTATTGTACCATATGTCCCGACAAGAAATCTGCGTTCAAAGAACTCCGGCTTATTAGTGATTCCCAGAGCCAAAAAAAAGTCTGCGGGCTATAGAGCGTTTTCTATTCGGGCTCCAGTACTCTGGAATGCCCTCCCGGTAACAGTTAGAGATGCTACCTCAGTAGAAGCATTTAAGTCCCATCTTAAAACTCATTTGTATAATCTAGCCTTTAAATAGACTCCCTTTTTAGACCAGTTGATCTGCCGTTTCTTTTCTTCTCTCCTCTTCTCCCCTGTCCCTTGCGAGGGGGAGTTGCATAGGTCCGGTGGCCATGGATGAAGTGCTGGCTGTCCAGAGTCGGGACCCCGGGTGGACCACTAGCCTGTGCATCGGTTGGGGACATCTCTGCGCTGCTGACCCGTCTCCGCTCGGGATGGTTTCCTGTTGGCCCCGCTGTGGACTGGACTCCCGCTGATGTGTTGGATCCACTGTGGACTGGACTTTCACAATATTATGTCAGACCCACTCGACATCCGTTGCTTTCGGTCTCCCCTAGAGGGGGGGGGGGGGGGGGGGGTTACCCACATATGCGGTCCTCTCCAAGGTTTCTCATAGTCATTCACCGACGTCCCACTGGGGTGAGTTTTTCCTTGCCCGCATGTGGGCTCTGTACCGATGATGTCGTTGTGGCTTGTACAGCCCTTTGAGACACTTGTGATTTAGGGCTATATAAATAAACATTGATTGATTGATTGAACACTTTAAAGGTGTTTTGTCTGTGTTTGAGAAATTTCAAGTCAATTCTACGTGCAGGTTTTTTTTCTAAATAGGTAAAAATGTAGATTTTTAAGTATGTCTTCCTTTTTATGTATATGTATATACTATATGCATGATTGCACAATCGATGCTCAATAAAAATGATTATATAAAAAAACAGCGCCTTTAAGGGGCGCGGTTGTCCAAAAAATAATAACAACACAGTAGGGATCCATGTTATAGGGGATTTTCACCTGTTTGTTGGTGTGCGGTTCAGAAGTAGAAGAGTTAACGGACACATCTATTCAGATTTGGACACTGTAAGACAATGCTATTTTGTTTGGCATATGTTCTTATATCGACATAGTGTTTTTTAAAGAACAACATTTAATTTATTCAAGAAACCTTGCAACCAATTGCAAACACATTTGAATGTACACATGTTTAGGAATCATATATCACAGACAATTGTTCTCACAGTATATGAAACCAGTACAATGTTTTTGTGGCTTGTGCAGAATAATGTGGTAATCAGTTCAAACGATTGAAAGGTTATCACCACATTATGCAATTTCTCCCCCCAAGAGGGCGAATGACATTTTGATCCGTCACATTGTCCTTCACAACAATAGTGTTACAAAGGGCATCTAAGGATCCCTTATTTCCCTCGTCCGATTACTTCATACATCTGAGACAACATTTTGCAAAGCTCAGCTAAAATAAACTATTTGACCTGTCAACGCTTACCCTGAATGACATCACACAAACAAGGCCTGACCAGGACTCACAAAGGCGAGCACACTTCCTGTGGTTGGACACGCGAGCATCCCCCCTCCTCTCTTCTGTCACATGTAGACTAATGGACAGCAGGCCCATGCTCTTGATGTAAAGCGTCTTTTTTGGGCCACGTGGAGCGTGTGTACTCACCAATTTCTGCTTGGACACACACAAACAATAGTGCTTGTCTGGAGTGCTTGGGGCCCGAACCCTGAGGAAGGGCAGATGGTGCCCGGAATCGAGGGCCGCACCTCTATTACCATGACAAAAGAGAGCGACACGGGTGGGGGAACAGGTACCCTTCTCAGCTTTATCAAAATTAGTGAGGGGTTCTCATTTAATTTGGAGCAAGCTGTCAGTTAAAAGGCCCAGAATTTTAACTGTTGTGCCAACTTCAGCTTCTCATCACCTATTTTATAAATGTTTTGTTTCAGCATACTACTTCAAAATAAATATGTAGCATTTTAATATTGCAGCACAAAGGTTCCATTTCTTCTGATACAGCATGTTACAAAATCGCCCTCTAGTGGCCTTTAACAAGAGCGCAGACCTCTTTTTGAAAATCAGATGCATCTCTGGCCTTGAAAACTTTCCAATTTAACATATTTATTAAATTTGTATTTAAAATTTGATTTATATTGAACTGTATCTGCATGTGAATCCTTGTGAACTCCTTTGAAATGACCATCAACTTTTAATATATTGTTTTTTTATAAACCGACAGATTGATTTTGAAGAGATAATTATTTTGTTTATTCATCGCTGCAGCTCTACCACATGAATTTAGGATATTTGAGCTATTTACAAAACATAGGTTGACCTGATTAGATACACACTGTTGGACAGTAACAAATTATATTCTTGCTACTGTGATTAAGTTGTTATACGTATTAGTTTTTAAATACCTGTAATTAAAAACAAAACATTATTTTTTAAGTACTATTAGTATCATTACTAAGTATTCATCAATTCCATTCATAAGGCAGTTGCTGGTTGTATTTTTTATTAACTTAACTACGAATATAGCTTTGTGCGCATATTTATCTACTTAAGTGTCCTCTTTTAGGATTATAGTCAATATGTTTAAATAAAAATACAAATCATGTATAAGCTTGGTATACTATTGTTTTCTCATGGTTTTTTTACATTCTGTCCCTCACAGTTACAATAAATAAATCATAAAAAAGTATTTGCTGTTCTGTTTAAGGGGGTAAACTTACAAAATCAAAAGGGGATATTTTCTCCACTGCAATATAGTTGGTCAAAATTTCTAATATGGGGGGGGGGGGGTATTCACCTCATGATATTTTGCATTTGATTATTGTATTTTTTTTACATACACTGTAAAACAGCATATTACTGTAAATGGAAAATCTGTACCACTATTTTTTACAGTAAAATTCTGGCAACTAAGCTGCCATTTTTTTAATTTTTTTTTTACATATCTACGGTTTATGTTTTTACAGTGTATTGCTGTAAATTGAAAAACAATTGTACCATAGTTTTGTTATTTTTATGGTAAAATTCTGGTGACTAAGCTGCCATTTTTCCTTTTATACGGTAAAATCTATAGTTACTTTTACAGTGTACAATTTGATGAATTACTTGCTTTGAACAACAACATTTTTCGGAATGTATGATGAAATAGTATTTGATGCATTATTAGATAATGATAAAGTTAGAAAATATGCAACTGCATGCAGTACTGTATTTTTCGGACCATAAGGCGCCTTTAAAATATTTTCCTTTTCTCAAAAAACAACAGTGCGCCTTATAACCCGGTGCGCCTTGTGTTTTAATTATTTCTGGTTGTGCTGACCTCGAACCAATTGTTTTATATGGTACATGGTGTAATGATAAGTGTGACCAGTAGATGGCAGCCACACGCAAGTGATTCGTGTGGACCAGGGGTAGGGAACCTTTTTGGCTGAGAGAGCCATGGAAGCCAAATATTTTAAAATGTATTTCCGTGAGAGCCATATAATATTGTTTAACACTGTATACAACTAAATGCGTGCATTTTTAAGTAAGACCAACATTTTTAGAGTATAATAAGTCTCTTATACAAAATACTTTTTACCATTAATGCGACTTCTTGAACAGGTGCGGTAGAAAACGGATGCATGGATTAAAATGCATGAGAATGTTTTATATTTTGACACTGTGATTACCAGCGGAATTATTCATTACTTATCGTGTTAAGCAATGTCAGCTAAGATTTATCTGAGAGCCAGATGCCGTCATCAAAAGAGCCACATCTGGCTCACGAGCCATAGGTTCCCTAACCCTGGTGTGGACTATAGGTTGAATGAAGCCTGTTCAATAAATGACGCTAGCAAGCACCTGCAAGACCAAAACTTTGATGTTTCATTGAGAATATAGAACATTACACACGGCGCTCAAAAATTTCGATGGATTGTTGGCGCATTACGGCTACCGTAGTCAGCTGTACTTCAACATACGGGTATTATTATGTTGTGTGTATAAGTACCCCAAAATGGCACCTATTAGGAGACATTATCTGGCATATTGTTTTGACCTATTATGCAAAACCAACCTTTCTGCCGATAAGTCCATAAGTCCCAAAAATGTGTGCTTGTCCGCCATTGTAGTCCGCGCTGTAGTCAATAGGCTCCTTCTTTTCTCTATCCTCTTGTTGTGGGGCATTGATCCTCCGCTGTTGCCATTTCTAATACAAAGTAGCGTACAGATCTAACTTATATCTGTCAGTAGACTTGCTATGGAAGCGCTAAAAACTACCAGTACAACAAAGATGACAGGGAGAAGACGCTGTCGAAGTGAGCCACTTAAATAAGACCACCCACAAAACAGTGCACTTTTAAAAATGAGACGGTCAGAAAGCGACTTGACATCACTGCCTGTAAAATACAATCTATGCAAAATGATTCCAGAAAAACACAACTACATGCTATGTAGACAAAAACAAAGTGTTTTAAATGTCGGGAAAAAATGTGTGATTTGACCCCTTTAATGCACCTTATTATTATTGTATTATTATTATTATTATTGTGCCTTGTGTATGAAAACAGACCTAAATGGACCTGTTTATCGGCAGTGCGCCCTAAAGTCCGAAAAATATGGTAGATGTTTGTTTTTCTTTCAAAATGGACAGATAATATACATTTAGTTAGAAAAGATAAAGTACTTTATTAACACATATTATTTCCATGCCATAAAATAAATTATGTGGCAGGCCTGATCTGGCCCCCAGGCCTTGACTTTGATACATGCGGTATAAAGTTAAAGTTAAAGTACCAATGATTGTCACACACACACTAAGTGTGGTGAAATTTGTCCTCTGCATTTGACCCATCCCCTTGTTCACCCCTGGGAGGTGAGGGGAGCAATGAGCAAAGCAGGTCCACATTGGGCCGCAGGCGCCCCCTTGAGGGCTGCCAAAAAATATCTGTTTCTCATCTGTGGTGTGTATGGGCCGCAGTGGTACTCAGTTGTAACACACTTGTGGCATTAGTGACACTATCAAACAAACAGAAGAAGTCTGGATCTGAAGTCATTGAGAAGTTTCTTCAGTGCAAAAATTATGACTAAAGTGGCGAAGATGTATTCTCATTTGCACTTTAATTTTATTGACAGTTTAGTAAGAGATATAACTCGCTGGCATACAAAGACAATACAACATACATCCATAAACGTGGATGCATATGCAAAAGTGCAATATATTTATCTGTACAGTAATCTATTTATTTATATCTGCAACTTATTGCTCTTGTATCCTGCACTACAACGAGCTAATGCAACAAAATGTTGTTCTTATCTGTACTTTAAAGTTAAATTTTTAATGACAATAAAAGGAAGTCTAATTATTGTTATTTATTATTGTATTAGTTAGAATACAATTTTTTAGCACTGCGTAAATGTATGTCTTTTTTTTCATCAGTTTTTATGAGTCCTTTTTTTGCATTATATTTGATTAGTGTTTATTTTTGTAATCAGCCTCACTTAAGCCTTATATTTATGGTTTCATATAATTTGACAAGATTTAACTTTATCCTGATAAAATGTATGTATATGTAAACTATAATTATTTACAACAATTCAAATCAAGAGTAAGCGAATAACTAACAGTAATAAACTACAAAGCACTGGCCCCTGTGCTTTGGAAAAGTTGGGCCCCGAGGTCAAAAAGGTCAGGAACCCCTTTTTTTGATTGATTGACACTTTTATTAGTAGATTGCACAGTGCAGTACATATTCCGTACAATTAACCACTAAATGGTAACACCCGAATAAGTTTTTCAACTTGTTTAAGTCGGGGTCCACTTTAATTGATTCATGATACAGATATATACTATCATCATAATACAGTCATCACACGAGATAATCATCAGAGTATATACATAGAATGATTTACATTATTTACAATCCAGGGTGTGGGATGTGGAGGGGGGGGGGGGTTAGGTTTGGTTGATATCAACACTTCAGTCATCAACAATTGCATCATCAGAGAAATGGACATTGGAACAGTGTAGGACTGACTTGGTAGGATATGTACAGCAAATAGTGGACATAGAGAGAGAGAGAGAGAGATCAGAAAGCATAAGAATAAGAATAAGTATCTACATTTGATGATTTACAAACCGGGGAAGTAGGATGTGGAAGGGAGGGTGTTAGTTTAGGGTTGAAGTTGCCTGGAGGTGTTCTTTTAGTGCGGTTTTGAAGGAGGATAGAGATGCCCTTTCTTTTACACCTGTTGGGAGTGCATTCCATATTGATGTGGCATAGAAGGAGAATGAGTTAAGACCTTTGTTAGATCGGAATCTGGGTTTAACGTGGTTAGTGGAGCTCCCCCTGGTGTTGTGGTTATGGCGATCATTTACGTTAAGGAAGTAGTTTGACATGTACTTAGGTATCAGGGAGGTGTAGCGGATTTTATAGACTAGGCTCAGTGCAAGTTGTTTAACTCTGTCCTCCACCTTGAGCCAGCCCACTTTAGAGAAGTGGGTAGGAGTGAGGTGTGATCTGGGGTGGAGGTCTAGAAGTAATCCCTGGTCTAAAGAATAAAGTTTAGGCATAAACATTTTTACTTTAAATTTATTTAAGGTTTTAGTTAAGTACTTTTGGGGGGATGCAGTGCAGTTGACCTACAAATGACAATACATACTATATTGTGATATATAAATAAAGAGATAGATGTGCCATTTTAATCAAATGTTTGTATAATGTTAAAATAAAAAGAAACAACACCATTTAATACGTATTAACCACGTCGAGGTGGTTGTGGTCCCATTGCTGGCGGTGACCGTGATGTGGTTCAAAGAGGCTGCTGGTCGTCACCCATCAGGCCGGCCTCTAGACATCAATCCTCGCCTAGCTAGTAGCTCCTCTCCGCCCCCCGCCACCAGCACCAAAGCTACACGCTGGAGCCCGGATGCACCGCCATGCCGACTCTACCAACACCGTGATAAATTATTCACCTACCTGCCCGACTCTTTCAGGAGTTCACCGAGGACCTCGATAGAAGCAAGTGCGGTGAACTGGAGCCCATTTCTCGGGCAGACTATTCCAGCGCCGCCGCTGTGTTTATTGTTCAAATAATGATCATTATCATCACTATTAGCCGTGTTAGCGTCGATGTGGTTGCATGGATATGCTAGTTAGCTGCTAGCTAACGTTAGATCGCCCAGTGACAGTCCTGCCGGAGGCGGGGAGATCTTCGAGGTGAGTGTATTATTTTGATGGTGACAACACTCCGGACCCTGCTCAAAAAAAGGTGACAACGTATTGGGGTTTTTCACCGCTGTTAGAGTCATTCGGAATTTTTAAGGTCTTCAGGGTAACAGCGACTCAATGTGGGCACTTATTGTGGTCGTTTGACGCCTTTTGAGCTCAACGTTTATTCGACGTTTGGCTGCTCTGGCCCGGATGCTAGGAGCTAGCGTGCTAACAGGATAACTGTCCAGCAATAGGGCTCGGAACTTTTCACATTATTAACCCCTGCTTAGTCTTAAATGCTGTTTTCTTTATAATATAGCTAAATGAAAATTCAATGTGTCACTATTGGTTAAAAATATGAATAACTTAAAAGTAAAGGTTTATTCCTCCTCTGTAGATTTATTGTTGAAGTGAATTTGATGCTTTTTTGTGTTTGTGTTCACTTAATCAACCTGAAACAATCACTTCAGGTTTTTTTCTGTTTCCGAGATGATGCAAACTTTTTTTCTAATTCTTGTCTTTTGACTTTCAGATTCAAGATAGTTTCCATGCCAGCGTCGGGTCTGGAAATCCACTACAATGTCTGTTGACGAAGACACTGTAAAAACTGGTAGCCCACAGGCTACCTCGGCTTCATCCCTGCAGCTGTCAGAATGTTCTGGAAGTTGTAGCGGTGTGTCAGTACTGGTGGAAGGTGCCACAGGGGCCACCCGGGTCTTGGCGGCTGCTTGTCCTGTCCCTGGCACCGCTGCCTCACCAAAACACTCTAGCACTGTTGACTCTCTTACGCACTCAAACAGCACTGGATTGAGATCCAAAGGGAATGAGGCTGGCATCAATCGCAGGAACAACTTACACCACCCCAAACAGCATCAACAAATGAGGGTGACGAAGCGGCGCAACACGTCAAACTTTAGTTTCAAGCATCCGACTTCTGGTAAAAGACGACGACGGGCAAACTCAGAAAGTGACTCTGTCCTGCCAACTAACTTCCTCTTAGGTGGGAACATTTTCGACCCACTCAATCTTAACAGCCTACAGGATGAGGAGGTTAACCGGGCACTGAATGCTGAGACGCCAAAATCCTCCCCGCTGCCCCTAAAGAGTCGAGACCCCGTGGAGATCCTCATTCCCAGGGACATAACAGATCCTTTGAATCTGAACAGCAGCATAGCAGACAGCAGCTTTTTGGTGGCACCTTTAAAGAGTGGCGGAAGGAGGAGGCATCGCAACAGACATCACGGGGGCAGCATTTCAGCTGCACAGTTGGGCTCGTCAGAATCGGGGAAAAATGAAGTTAAACCTGGAGAATCTGCACCATTTCCTGGTGCACTACCTTCACTTTCTAATCCAGACGTCTCTAAAGCATCGAATAGTGTCTCCTGTGGCGAGGGGGATTCGCGTGAACACTCTACTGACGACTCCTCCATTTTGAAGGAGGAGGTGACGTCTATATCTGTTGAGGATTCCACCTCCTCCATTTCAGGAGGAGCAAATCAGCACACAAGCAGGCGCAAGCGAAGGCGCAACTCTGGCAAAATGGACCCCCCTATGTGTCAGTCTACCCCTGCAGCAAAGTCAACATCTGGTGAGCAAGATCATAAATCAGGGGGGCACAAAAACTCCTTCCACGCATCCAGGAGTGGTTGCAAATCTGGTCCGGCAGGTCGTCAGCAACAGCAGCCACACAACCAGACAAGGGACCAACAGAAAAAGAAATTCCAGTATGGGAACTACAACAAATACTACGGTTACCGCAACCCAAGTGCAAGCGAAGACCCGCGGGTCTGTGTCTTCCGTCCAGAGTGGTTCGAAGGTAAACATGTGCTGGATTTAGGCTGTAACTCGGGTCACCTCACGCTCTACATTGCCAAAATGCTGCGGCCCGCCCGCATATTGGGCTTGGACATTGACAACGGGCTGGTGCATGCAGCCCGCAAGAATATCAGGCATTATCTCTCTGAGCTGCAGACCCAAGAGGCCAGGCGGGCCACACAGGAGAAGGATGGAGGCCAACAGGAGGACAGTGTTTCAAGCCAGAGTGACAAGAAGCACACAGAAAGAAAGGAAAATGGGAGTGCACTGAAAGAGGCCACAAATGACTCTTGTGGCACGGATGAGGCCAAGACTCCGAGGCGAGACGGCAAACTGGAAGAAGTGGAGCAGGAAAGTTGCGATAAATCTGGGAGCTGCTCTTTCCCTTTGTCCCTGCAGATCTCCCGAGGACCCATTGCTGCACCTCCTCTTACTGAAACCTCCACCTCACGGCCTGGAGAGTTCCCCTCTAATGTGTCTTTTATCAAGGTGAGATGGTGACTTCTTTTGAGTGTGTTGCTCCAGTGAGAACTTGGTCATCAACATTCATGAAGAGCTGCATGATTTATAGACCCCAAACACAATCTATTATGAAGAGTCACATGATCTGAGTTTCTCTTTCCATCCTGCAGTATGGTACTGTTCAGTTCGGTTCACCACACTACAGTAGCAGTATAGTTTGTTTTGTTTTTTTGTAAGGTTTTGTCAAGGGTAACAAACTGACTGATAGGTACTAAATCGTTCTTCAGTGCCCTCCCATTTGGCTGTCTGTACCAAAATGTGTAAACTCAAACTAGTCCGTTTACTTTTTTATTCTGCTGTGTCGAGTGACCAAACAAAGAGCTGCACATGTTTGGGACTCAATTTTTGTGCGACTTAAAAATAACCCACAGGGCAACAAAGTGGCAACTGCCAGCACTTTATTAAAGAAGGTGAGAAACACTGTTAAATCGCGTGTCTTTCCCTTCCCCTCCATCTCCGCCATCTTTGTTAACCAGAGTCTTTAATAAAGTTTAAAGTAATGTTAAATGTTCGTTCATCATTTATATGTATTCACATTGTTTTCTGCTTTAAAACTGAATATTCTTCATATAATGTTTTATGAAATTAATTGGACCTACATAATTGTTGGCAACAATTGCATAGGTTTTCGTATGATTTGGTTTTTGTCTCACCTTTTAGAACTAATTACTGTACTAACAAAAACCAAGTTACCACTGCATTAGTTTTACAAATGGCTAAAAAGGAGCATGTCTATGATATAAAAATTAGCAAAATCATGTCACAGTTGCCACATTTTTATTGATTTGGAATGCACCACGGCTGCCTTGCACAAATGCAACATCACCTTTCATTTATCACACCCAAAGCTGTCGTCAGCAGTCCTACATCTCTTCTCTCCTCCTTGCAGCATCTTCAGTACTTCCATGTTTGTATCCTCATCCCATAAAAATCGATGACGGAATGTTTGCATCAGCATTTTAGACGGGACAAGTAATACATATAGACAATAGGTTCTCCATATAGATGCCTGATATTTTGGCCATTATGTTTTACTACAACATGAACTAGTAACAAAAATACAGTATTTCTATTGCGTGTTGTTTCTGACTGCACATCCTCTTTCCCACAGGCCAATTATGTGCTGCAGAACGATAATCTTCTTATAACTCAGCGTCCCGAGTACGACGTGATCCTATGTCTGAGTGTCACCAAATGGGTTCACCTAAACTGGGGGGACAACGGCCTGAAGAGACTCTTTAAGAGAGTCTACAGACATCTCCATCCTGGAGGCGTCTTCATTCTGGAGCCACAGCCTTGGCAGTCCTACGTCAAGAGGAAGAAGCTGACGGTACAGAACCAAAAGTCGTTTTTAAAAGGCTGGTGTTTTGAAAAAAAAAATTATTTCTTACTTGCTAGGACACCATCACCAGAAACTTCCACAGCATCCGCCTCAAGCCAGATCAGTTTTCATCCTATCTGACCAATGAAGTGGGCTTCACCAGTGTTGAGTTCCTCGGGACACCCAAGAGTTCATCAAGAGGTAATGTAACTCATTTGTCAATAATGAGAATCTACATGAGATTAGAAGATGTTATAAAGCAATCCATCATCAACTTTGTATTGCAGGTTTTCAGAGGCCAATCTATTTGTTTCACAAGTGACCCCATCTGCCTTGCGAGGATACTGAATGTGAGTAACCACGCAGCCAGCTGTTGAACTCTTACATCAGCTGTTCAGACTCTTGACAACGGACATTCATTAAGGAGACCAAAAGCG
This sequence comes from Entelurus aequoreus, assembly GCF_033978785.1. Lineage (NCBI taxonomy): Eukaryota > Metazoa > Chordata > Actinopteri > Syngnathiformes > Syngnathidae > Entelurus > Entelurus aequoreus. Next base: position 30,474,822 of record NC_084735.1, on the reverse strand, counting down.
AGGTTCTTGTTTTTTGTTTTTGTTGTTTTTTTGTGAAAATAAGACTTGTCAAGGTGGTTATTTCCTCTGACTTCCCTTTTTGCCAAGTGTGATGCATGGCGGCGTTGTGCGTTCGGATACTTTTTGGCTATATAACCTTTTAAATCTTTATTAATACTGTGCAGTGTGCCACCACAAAGGCACGTGAATCTGGGCTGGGTGCTCTTGCCAGTTACCATTTCAAAAGCAGGTCTGCTCACTTCCATGAGCTCGGTGCGGCTCAACTTGGGCTATTGACTCTTTCCAAAGCCATTAAAATTAACACATTGGCCTGATCACTTTTAAATTGATCTCATAGTTATGTTGCTGCACATATGATATATTTAAAGCTGAAGCACCCATCTTTTAAAACATGAAGGGTATAACAGATAACAATGATCTGAACTTGCTAACCCCACTGCACAATTGGCATACTCTTACATTTTTCATTAACAAATGAAATGTTTGGATTACAGGGCTTCTTTCTTTCCTCGTGTCATGCTATATTTACAGTTCAGGAGGGATTAGTTAAATTCAAAGGGATGTTCTGATGCTCCCGTCCTGATGGTAGGGGGCACATTTGAGCCACGGTGACATGATGCTGGTGTTGTAACCTTGTCCGTGAAGCCATAGCTCTACTTTTCATTCTTTTTTGTTGCCCTTGTCCAAAGTGAGCTCATGAATGTAGAATTAAAGCAGAAAACGGACCCATTGCTACAGCATCTTGGACAGTTTAAATTCAAAGCAAGTAAAGCTTCTGTGATTGCTAATTACTGGTAAGATGCCTTTAAAAAAAACAATTGTAAACTATTTTGCTGTTAAGGTACTGCCAAATGTTTTGTGGGTCTTCGCAAAACGCCATGTTTGGGTTGTTTAGTGCACACAGTTGTTATTTACTGTCATTGATGATTGCACCTCCATTACCCTCTTTCATTCTCACTTAGTGGCGGCTGCTTCAGGCACATTTTGGAGGAGAATTTAGTTAAGTGTATTGATGTAAATAAGTTTTGAATTTGGTTTTATTCTCGTCACTGTTTTGAGTTATTTACTGCTTTTGTCTTTTTCTTGTTGATATGTGTTTGAGTCATAGCAGTTTGTTGTTGTTTTGGGGCCCAAACTAGATCTTTAATCCATCTGATGAATATGTAAATTGCAACTGTGTTTGCTTGGTTCGACCCTATCCCCAGAAGGCACATGGATGGATAATTTCATCAGCAGCTTTTTTTTTTTTTATATAAACTGTGTCAAAGTACTCTTATTGTCTTCATTCAACATGTTTTTGACTTTTTAAAATTTCTTCCCAATTCAGATACACTTCCATCAAAGTCTTTGATCACGAAATCCAAATTCAGGTTATATTTAAAACGGAATTGGCCCAAATCTAACTTTTCTCCAAAGCTAAGACAATCGCTTTCTCAGGCTTAGATCAGTCCTTGGCTGCAATACTGAGGGTGTTGTTTTTTCCCAATATCATCAAATATAATTTTTCCTTCAGAGCACATAATGAGTATATTATTTGCAAATACTTAAACATGTTGTAATGTTTTGCTTGATTGCACCTCAATGTCTCAGCAGTGGTGTCTTTTAAGAAAATGTCATGTCCAGGTATTCAAGCTAAAGTGTGTCTTTGCTGCACATGTAAAATTACATGAAATATATAGCACTGTGTAAAAATGTACTCTCCGTTATGGGGTTCATTTGGATTTTTGTATGAAAAGGGCATTTGAAATTTTAATACATAGTAATAATACCAGTGGAATATTCAGGTTGTAGCAGTGAACTAATTTTACTGTGCAAATTTTGCCCTAGCTAAAAGTTACATTTCCCACATCGTTTCTCTAGTAAAATAGATGCATAAACTCAAGGGGATATGTTTTTTAGCAGCACTATATTTCATGTTTTCATGTTGAATTTGCACTGATGACTTGAAGGAATTAAATACATTTCTTTAGAAATGATTTATGTTTTTCATAAATCTTTACATGTTTTTTTCTTTTCATTTGGAAAAAAGGAAACGTTTAATTCCTATGCCTCTGAGCAACAACGTTTAAGAATGTTTTTCTGTTGAAAACATTTGAATTGATTAAAAGTGGTTCCAGACATGCCGGGTAGTACTTTTTGTCATTCAAGTGTGCTTTAATCCAGGAAAGAGTATTTTTATCATTTACATGTCCTTTTTTATTCTTCAATTCACAAACTGCATTCAAGTGAAAGAAAGCTCCTCTGCAGTTTCAACTGCAGGTATGTAAGAAATGTAACCCTCTTTTGTAACCTTTGTAACCTTGACACGTCACTTCCTGTTTGGAGTTTGCGCGCGTCTGACTGACTGTTTTCGACGTGGGGCTGCCGAGTTTGACGATCACCTTGTGCAAAACCAGCACATCTTTTTTGTACTTTTTTGTGCTTTTTTGGCTTTGCTGTGTCACTGTGCTGTGACAATTGCAGTTTGTGTCAACACATAGACCATCAGAATGCCTGCACCAAGGAAAAGCCCGACATCGGAGGAGTTCGAAGAGATGAGGCTCGCACTCCACTCCCTGTGCGGCGATGTGACTGCGGTAATAACACAGCAGGAGCAGCTTCTTGGCCTACTAGAAGAGACATGGAGAAGGACCGGCGCATTGTGGATCTGGAGCGGCGAGTGTACGAGCTGGAGCAATACTCCCGCATGAATGATGTGGTCATCACCGGGATCAAGATCAAGCCGCGCTCCTCCGAGCGTGCGGTGGCCGCGGACAGCGGGGAGCCTAGCGAGCAGGAGACATAGTCGGTGGAACAGCAGGTGGCTTCCTATCTCCAGAGCAGGGGGATACAGATGGACCTGGAGAACATCGAGCCTTGTCACCCACTGCCCAGGAACCAGAGACCACCAGCTGTCATCATGAGATTCACAAACAGGAAAAAGAAAATCGCACTAATAAGGCAAAGACGCAAACTGAAAGGTACAGATGTTTTCATAAATGAACACTTGACAAAGAAAAATGCTGACATCCGCAAGGATCGCACAACAACTTAAAAGGCAAAGCAAGATTCAACAAATAATGATAACAAATAACGAACTGTAAGATCTTCATCAAATTAAATGGGACGCCGGAGGAAGCAAAAGTCTTGGTGGTGAGGAACATAGAAGATCTTGATAAGTATTGACATTGATGCAGTACTTGGTATCAATGTAGCTTTGTGACTTCTACATAATCTCAATGCTACCCACACCAAGAACACAGACCACACCAAGTATTAATATGGACATGTTACAGAAGATCCTACAACATCAACAAAAAGAACTGGACATGTGTGAGTATCAAGAGCACGCCACAACAGAGACTGATATGGAGATAGACCCTGATAATAATTTTTTCTCTGCGATTGTAAAAAACTAATTATTTTACCTGTGAACAATATGAAAACAGTGTAAAATCAGATGATAGTCTGTCAATAATACATTTCAATAGTCGAAGCATGTACATTAACTTTGAGGCTATCAAGGATTACTTGAAAGAATTTAGTCATCCATTTACCATTGCATTTACTGAAACCTGGTTCAACAATGATAAAGGTATTGATTTTAGTCTGAATGACTATGAATTAAGATACATAAACAGAATAAATAAAATAGGAGGAGAGGTCGCATTGTACATTTATAAATCTGTTACATTTAAAGTTTAAACAAACATGACCATAGCAGTCGATGGATTATTTGAATGTTTAACAGTGGAAATCCTAAATGACAAAAAGACAAATATCTTCATGAGCTGTGTATACCACCTGGTTCAAGCATAGAAACTTTCAATGAGTGGATGGGTAAACTATTTTCCTCTGTGAACCATAAAACCATATTTAACTGTGGTGATTTTAACATTGATTTTTTAAACTCAACCAATCAAAAACATTTTGATGACTTCATTGACACAATGAATAGCTTGTCTCTATATCCAACCATAACCAAACCAAGCAGAATAACAACACATAGTGCCACAATCATCGACAACATTTTTACTAACATTATGGGAAATCAAGTCCCCAGTGGCCTATTTATATGTGATATCACTGACCACTTACCTGTTTTTACTTTATATGACTGTCATCTCAAGAAAACCAAAGACACTATGGCAAAAATCTCTAAACGAATAACAACTGAGGAAACAATCTGTGCCCAAAACAATAGTTTAGCAGTTCAGGATTGGACTTCAGTATACAAAGAACCAAATGTGGACAGTGCTTATTGTAATTTTTTAGACATCTTTACTTCCCTGCATAATAAACATTGCCCCGTGAAAGAATATTTTATAAAAGGAAAAAATAAAAATAGCCCTTGCATCACAAAAGGGATAATTAATGCCTGTAAAAAGAAAAACAATCTCTACAAACTTTTCATCAAAATAAAAACAAAATAAGTCGAACAACGATACAAGAAGTACAAAAATAAATTAACTGATATAAGAACAAGCAAATGGTTATATTATAAAAAAAAAACTATATGAAAACAAAAACAATATAAAAGGAACTTGGGATGTTTTGAATAGGCTACTCAAACAAGGATATTCAAAATTGACATATCCTGATTACTTTATTGATGAAAACGGTGAAGATTATAATATGAGTAATGTAGTGAATAAGTTCAATAGTTTTTTTGTAAATGTTGGTCCTAAATTGGCTGTTGATATCCCAGACAATGGAGTTACAAAATCAACTATTGAACAGAATTCTTCGTCATTCTTCCTCTCAGCTACAAATAAAAAGGAAGTGACAAACATTGTGCGGAAGTGTAAAAGTAAGTGCTCCACTGACTGCCATGATATCAACATGATATTGGTTCAAAAAGTTATACTGAATATTGTAAAACCCTTAACTTGTATATGTAACTTATCATTCCAGACTGGCTGCTTTCCAAGTCAAATGAAAATCGCTAAGGTAACTCCTCTCTTCAAAAGTGACAGCAAACACGCTTTCACCAATTACAGACCAGACTCTCTTTTGCCTCAGTTCTCAAAAATCTTAGAGAAACTATTTAACTCTTGACTTGAATCTTTTCTTGAGAAGCATCATATAATCAATGACGGTCAGTATGGTTTTAGGGCCAAACGAACAAACTCAATGGCGATAACTGAAGCTATTGAAGAAATTACTAATGCACTGGAGCAGAAAAGATAGTCAGTTGGTATTTTTATTGATCTAAAGAAAGCCTTTGATACCATTAATCATTCAATTCTACTAGATAAAATGGCAATATATGGAATTAGGGGGCTGGTTGGTGACTGGTTAAAAAGTTATTTAACAGGGAGGGTACAGTTTGTAAAAATGGGTAAATTTTTATCTGATACTCTTGGCATTGCTTGTGGTGTCTCCCAAGGGTCCGTGTTGGGGCCAAAACTGTTTAAAGGCCTACTGAAACCCACTACTACCGACCACGCAGTCTGATAGTTTATACATCAATGATGAAATCTTAACATTGCAACACATGCCAATACGGCCGGGTTAACTTATAAAGTGCAATTTTAAATTTCCCGCTAAACTTCCGGTTGGAAACGTCTATGTATGATGACGTATGCGCGTGACGTCACGACGGCAACGGAAGTATTCGTACCCAATGTGTCACCATACAAACTGCTCTGTTTTCATCGAACAATTCCACAGTGTTCTGGACATCTGTGTTGGTGAATCTTTTGCAATTTGTTTAATGAACAATGGAGATTGCAAAGAAGAAAGTTGTAGGTGGGATCGGTGTGTTAGCGGCTGGCTGTAGCAACACAACAAAGAGGAGTTACTTGGATAGCAGACGCGCTAGCCGATGCTAGCCGCCAACCGCATCTGTGATCGGGTGAAGTCCTTCGTCGCGCCGTTGATCGCTGGAACGCAGGTGAGCACAGGTGTTGATGAGCAGATGAGGGCTGGCTGGCGTAGGTGGAGCGCTAATGTTTTTATCATAGCTCTGTGAGGTCCGGTTGCTAAGTTAGCTTCAGCATCGTTAGCAACAGCATTGTTAAGCATTGCCAGGCTGAGAATTATTAACCGTGTAGTTACATGTCCATGGTTTAATAGTATTGTTGATCTTCTGTCTATCTTTCCAGTCAGGCATTTATTTATTTTGTTTCTATCTGCATTTGAGCCAGATGCTATCACGTTAGCTCAGTAGCTAAAGAGCTTCGCCGATGTATTGTCGTGGAGATAAGTCACTGTGAATGTCCATTTCGCGTTCTCGACTCTCATTTTCAAGAGGATATAGTATCCGAGGTGGTTTAAAATACAAATCCGTGATCCACAATAGAAAAAGGAGAGTGTGTGGAATCCAATGAGACCTTGTACCTAAGTTACGGTCAGAGCGAAAAAAGATACACCCTGCACTGCCTCTCTAGTCCTTCACTTTAACGTTCCTCATCCACAAATCTTTCATCCTCTCTCAAATTAATGGGGTAATCGTCGCTTTCTCTGTCCGAATCTCTCTCGCTCCATTGTAAACAACGGGGAATTGTGAGGAATCCTTCCTCCTGTGACGTCACGCTACTTCCGGTATAGGCAAGGCTTTTTTTTATCAGCGTCCAAAAGTTGCGAACTTTATCGTCGTTGTTCTATACTAAATCCTTTCAGCAAAAATATGGCAATATCGTGAAATGATCAAGTATGACTCATAGAATGGATCTGCTATCCCCGTTTAAATAAAATAAAAATATTTCAGTAGGCCTTTAATGTACTGTATATATTAATGATATGTTTAATACATCCAAAGTACTGAAATGTATACTATTTGCAGACAACACAAATATATTCTACAGTAGTGATGACTATAATTAGCTCATAAATACAGTAAACACAGAACTAAACATAGTAAAAAAATGGATGGACACAAATAAAATATCTTTGAATATAAATAAAACTGAGATCGTGATGTTTGGAAATCGCAACATAACGCCTGAACAGAAAAGCACTGCGCGATTCAAGAACTCCTTCATTCCACACTCCATCCAGCTGTATAATCACTCGCCATACAGCAATAGATTATATCTGCCTATTACCTGACACCTGACATGTCAGCTACTTCTCTTTGTTTTTAATGTCTATTTTCTATTTTCTGCTGGATCTACTCTCTATTTTATGCTGCTGCTGTCACATACTGTAATATTGTACATGGTCATTGGTATATATTGTATATATGTTATAGACATAACATAATATATCTGTATATATAATATACTGTACACATTATGTATATATTCGTATATATGTTAGATTTTTATCGCTATATTAGTCTATTTATACCTGCGTTGTCCTTTCCCTCCTTACACTTTCCATCATTATAACTGAGCTACTGTGTTGAACAATTTCCCTTGTGGATCATTTGTTTGTCTAAGTCTAAGTCTAAAATAAGTATTGATGGTACCCAAATTGAAATCGTAAATGAGAATACATTTTTGGGAGTAATAATTGATAGTAAACTATCATGGAAACCTCATGTCAGACACACTAAAACAAAATTCTCCAAAAGCCTCTCATATATACCAACCGGTATAGCTCGGTTGGTAGAGCGGCCGTGCCAGCAACTTGAGGGTTGCAGGTTCGATCCCCGCTTCCGCCATCCTAGTCACTGCTGTTGTGTCCTTGGGCAAGACACTTTACCCACCTGCTCCCAGTGCCACCCACACTGGTTTGAATGTAACTTAGATATTGGGTTTCACTATGTAAAGCGCTTTGAGTCACTTGAGAAAAAGCGCTATATAAATGTAATTCACTTCACTTCACTTCACAATTATTAACAAAGCAAAACTATACCTCAATGAAAATGCACTCCGTACTCTATACTGCACCTTGGTACTGCCATACCTTACATTCTGTGTTGAAGTATGGGGTAATACTTTCCACAACACAATTCATCCTCTGATCATATTACAGAAAAGAGCAGTGCGGATCATTCATAACGTTGGTTATTTAGAACATACTCATAATCTGTTTATGCAATCAAACTTGCTCAAATTTGATGACCTTGTTAAATATAATACATTAATAATCTTATATAAAGCATTTAACAAATTATTGCCGCCTAATCTACAACGTTTTTTTATAAGACTAGTGCAGGCTCATAACTTGAGAGGCTTTGGATATTTCTTAATGCCGAGAGCTCAAACCACTCAAACGTTTTTTTGTGTCTGTATGCGGAGCAAAACTATGGAACAAACTGGACTTACAACACAAGCAATGCCAAACTATTAATCGATTTAAACTATTATACAAGCATGGGGTCTGGTTCAAATATAGAGATGAGGGTCTTTAATTTGACCTGCTGCTGTACTCTGTCTCAAAGTGTTAGCATGTGCTCAATGTTGTCTATTACCATTATTGCTATGTTGTCTATTACCATTATTGCTTTGTTGTTTATTACCATTGTTGGTATATTCATTATTCCTACATTGTTGATACAAATTATTGTTCCAGTGTAATAATTATTGTTACCTGTGGTAATGCCACTATGATACAACATCTGTATTATAATCCTTGAACAAAGTAAGAGTGAAACTCATGTGAATAATCACTGAATGGAGAACTGGGGATGGGATTAAATAAATTATCTTCTTCCCACTCCCTTTCAGGCAAAACTGGACAATCATGCATTACATACTATACATTACCTTTTGCACTATATTAATTTATACTATTATGTGTTGTCAACTTTGTACTTTTTTTATGTCATTGCCTGAAATAAATAAATAAATGAAATGAAAAAAAATGAAAATGAACCTTTGACATAGTGTTGCTGCTCCAATACAAAAACTATTTTCTGGATGGTTTATCCTAGCAAAAGATGTGGTCAAACTATTTGCATCAGATTCTTAATTTACGGCTGCAGGAAAGTTGCAAGAGAAACATTATGGAACTAACTATTGCCAAAGATGCTGTCTGCATTGCTCTTCTTTCCCTGCTGATCATCGTTGTCACCAACAGGAGTCTTCAATTAAGGTAAAAGGGTTTTCATTCATCATATATATGTACTACGCATTGTTGTCTGCATGTAAAACTATTCTGTATGTAATGTGTTTTGTGGTAATATTTGTAGGTGTCTGGATTTACATGATTTCTTAAGGGAAACATTTCTCTTGTGTTTTGTACGATTTAGCCCTTTTGTAACAGTTTACTAACAGAGAGGTACCACAAACCACACTAAATAAACTGTCTTACTTCTTAAGTTCCATGAAGAGTTGGCCACACGCCAATGTTGTCAGCCACCTGTTAATATCTTCTTTGTTTGTAAGTAGTATGCTGTGAACCAATGCCTTTGTCACTTGCTGTCAACTGATCCAACCATGAGCTCGTTAGTAGTGTGGTACACATACCCAATATTGTAGTCTGTTCAATCGTTGTGTCCACATTGTTTGGTACAAAACCCCAACATAGCAGTCCGTCCAATCATTGTGTCCACGTTGTTTGGTACAGAGCCCCAATATAGCAGTATGTCCAATAATTTTGTCCAAGTTGTTTGGTAAAGAGCCCTAATATTGCAGTCTTTACAATCATTGTGACAATATTGCCATACTATCACACTTGTAGTACATACAGTTGTTTGGGATAAATGAAATCAATAGCATATAGTGACTTAGCTATTAAGTCCTGATGTTTTTCCCCCAAAACCCCCCTGTGTCCAATAATTAACTTATTCCCAGGACTGTAAAAAGTATAGCATTATATTGACAACAAAAGTGTAACAAAAACAACTATTTGTAATAAAAAAAAAAATAGTAATCTCGCTATACCCTCGGTATCGATATGATTGAGCTTTTTATCGATCTACAAACCCCTTGTCCTTTGCACATGTTTGTGTGAAGAGGGACTGTTTGACAATGTCATCATCACTGTGGAATTTGTAGATGTCGTGTTATCTTACCCTTGGACTGACCAAAATTAATCATTCTCTTGTCCACAGTTCAACAATCATTCAGCATTGAGTCGATTGTTCAAATGTCTGCCACTACTATTCAAAAAATTCAAACTATTCAGTGTGTGCTGCCATTCCTGTTTGTTTACTTCCTGTGTTCCACATGAATCCATTTTATTAGTAAAAAGACAGGATAACAACTGTAGTAGTAAAATTAATAGGATTTTTAATGAATAAATAAAATAATTTGACAATTTAATCTGACCATAATCATATTCACAGCACCGTTTCATTAATTCACCTGCTACATGGTGGCCTAGTGGTTAGCAGGTTGTAGGCCGCACAGTCAAAAGATCTGTAATAGATTCTCCATTTTGGACATCTCTGGAGCTTGCATGTTATTCCCATGGGTTTTCTCTTGGTACTCCAGCTTCCTCCTACAATTCAAAAATATGCATTTTAGGTTTGTTGGAGACTAAATTTTAGTCCATAGATATGAATTTGTGTGAATGGTTTTGTCTATATGTGCCTTGCGATTGGCTGGTGATTAGTGTAGACGTGTACCTTGCCTTTTGCCCAAAGTCAGCTGCTGGTATATACGCCACCTTTACTGCAACCCTAATGAGGATAAGCTGTATTTAAAACAGATAGACCTTTTCAAGGGAGTCATTTGGGGGCCGAAGGCAAACCTCAGCATTGGGGCTCTCCACATAACAAAAGCAACATTTGTTGCCATTTGTTAGAAACTATACTATTCAAGCTGTAAATTAAATCTGTGTGGTGAGTATCACTAATCACTTTTACTGCAATTTACAGGAAAATTAATCAACATTTGATAAAGTATAAGCCATTTTTCTGAGAAAGTTTTTTGTTAGCACAGTTGGACTGGATGTGACACATAACGTTATTTTTGTGACGGCCAAAGGTGTTTGGTAGAAAAAAGGTCTTTTGACTGTGTTTGAATGAGAGACAAGAGCTGGCACTACTTACCAGACCCTCAGTTACAATAGTTAACCATTTGGAGCATGTAATTACTCACATATTTGTGAAAAGCGTCACTCTCCACATCACCTTTGTATCCTGACCGACTGAAACACTACTGCTGACTGGTGCTGTCATAGAGCACATGCGTTATAAAGATGGGATTTATGGCTTAGAAAAGAGACAGATCTTCAGGAAGTGCTTCTTTCAATGAGCCGTTTACAAACCGCGTTTCCATGAGTTGGGAAATTGGGTTTGATGTAAATATAAATGGAATACAATGATTTGCAAATCTTTTTCAACCCATATTCAGTTGAATATGCTACAAAGACAACATATTTGATGTTCAAACTGATAAAAAAAAATTTTTTTTGCAAATAATCATTAACTTTAGAATTTTATGCCAGCAACACATGACAAAGAAGTTAGGAAAGGTGGCAATAAATACTGATAAAGTTGAGGAATGCTCATCAAACACTTACTTGGAACATCCCACAGGTGAACAGGCAAATTGGGAACAGGTGGGGGCCATGATTGGGTATAAAAGTAGATTCCATGAAATGCTCAGTCATTCACTAACAAGGATGAGGCGAGGGTCACCACTTTGTCAACAAATGTGTGAGCAAATTGTTGAACAGTTTAAGAAAAACCTTTCTCAACCAGCTATTGCAAGGAATTTAGGGATTTCACCATCTACGGTCCGTAATATCATCAAAGGGTTTAGAGAATCTGGAGAAATCACTGCACGTAAGCAGCTAAGCCTGTGACCTTCGATCCCTCAGGCTGTACTGCATCAACAAGCGACATCAGTGTGTAAAGGATATCACCACATGGGCTCAGGAACACTTCAGAAACCCACTGTCAGTAACTACAGTTGGTCGCTACATCTGTAAGTGCAAGTTAAAACTCTCCTATGCAAGGCGAAAGACGTTTATCAACAACACCCAGAAACGCTGTCTGCTTCGCTGGGCCTGAGCTCATCTAAGATGGACTGATACAAAGTGGGAAAGTGTTCTGTGGTCTGACGAGTCCACATTTCAAATTGTTTTTGGAAACTGTGGATGTCGTGTCCTACGGACCAAAGAGGAAAATAACCATCCGGATTGTTATAGGCGCAAAGTTGAAAAGCCAGCATGTGTGATGGTATGGGGGTGTATTAGTGCCCAAGACATGGGTAACTTACACATCTGTGAAGGCGCCATTAATGCTGAAAGGTACATACAGGTTTTGGAGCAACATATGTTGCCATCCAAGCAACGTTACCATGGACGTCCCTGCTTATTTCAGCAAGACAATGCCAAGCCACGTGTTACATCAACGTGGCTTCATAGTAAAAGAGTGCGGGTACTAGACTGGCCTGCCTGTAGTCCAGACCTGTCTCCCATTGAAAATGTGTGGCCCATTATGAAGCCTAAAATACCACAACGAAGACCCCCGGACTGTTGAACAACTTAAGCTGTACATCAAGCAAGAATGGGAAAGAATTCCACCTGAGAAGCTTAAAACATGTGTCTCATCAGTTCCCAAACGTTTACTGAGTGTTGTTAAAAGGAAAGGCCATGTAACACAGTGTTGATCATGCCCTTTCCCAACTACTTTGGCACGTGTTGCAGCCATTAAATTATAAGTTAATTATTATTTGCAAAAAAAAAAAAAAGTTTATGAGTTTGAACATCAAATATCTTGTCTTTGTAGTGCATTCAAATGAATATGGGTTGAAAAGGATTTGCAAATCATTGTATTCCGTTTATATTTACATCTAACACAATTTCCCAACTCATGGAAACGGGGTTTGTAAAAAAAAGATTGTCTCATTGTAAGATTTCTTTTTTTTTTAAGAAGTACAGGTAATTTGTTTTTAGCAAGGAAACAATCGATGTAGCAGTTACAATAAGATTTTAATCAGAATGATTAAAACTTACACAACCCAGCATTGCATACTCCTTGGTGGAAATTATTCTGAAACCCATCCATTTCCTACCGCTTGTCCCTATCGGCGTCACGGGGGTGGCTGGAGCCTATCACAGCTGCATTCGGGCGGAAGGCAGGGTACACCCTGAACAAGTCTCCACCTCATTGCAGGGCCAACACAGATAGACAGACAAACATTCACACACTTGGGGAAATTTAGTGTTGCCAATCAACCTATCCCCAGGTGCATGTCTTTGGAGGTGGAAAGAAGGCGAAACATTGATAATCATTTAACTTGGTCTATGTTTTAATTGTAAACATTCCAGGCGGTACCTATCACCAATATCAACCGGACTCATTTGCCAATCCAGTCGTGTGGCGCTCACCTGTCAGGGCAATTAGTTTATAAAATAGTTTAAAAATGAGCGCCTTGCAACGGAAAATTCGTTATTGTTAACTTTAAAGAGCCGTTCAAAAGATTTAACTCATTTGCGAATCTCACATCTCTAATACTTTCGATGTCGGTGAGAAAAGGTTGACAAATTGGTTAGTTTTAGTAAAAACTGTGTGTTTCCTTTTTGTCTTCTTCGCTCCATTTGAGTAAACCTCTCCAATCGGCGCCAGCAAGTTGTTTTGGATTGTCTTTTTGAATCAAGCCTGCACATGCACATTAATATGGACAGATTTCAATGTCAATTGTGTCAAAAGGGAGAGGGGAGCTTTCGAAACAATCATGATTGATCAAACATTTTGGTGTATTTTTAAGCGCACAAATTAAGACAAAAATTATACTTGGTATAAATAGAATACAACTCATGCCGTCGTCTGGGTGTGGGCTTTCCCCCGGGGGTGGGCGGCGGACTTGTGGGATGGGGGCTGGATAGGTCGGTTATCGGTGGACAGTGGGTTCTGGATTGCTGCCTGCTTTGCCGTAGTAGCGCGGCTGCCCCGTCAGAGATGACTTCTCCCTGTTTTTGGGGATCTGGTGCCACCATGCTGAAATTCTCATGTGGTTGGCTCTGCCGGTGCTGGCTTGGGCGCTGCTCTTCTCTGCCTCTCTGCTTGCTCTCTTGCCTGCTGGCTCACTCCCCTTCCCTTGGTTATGAGTCGTCTTACTACTTCCTTTTTTTTTTTTTTTTGAGTTGGAGGCTTGTGTTGCCCTCGAGGCCTGCTTGCCTCGCAGGGATCAGCGTCCGGGTATGCCGCTGCTGGGCTGTGTGTCTGAAAACCCCGGGTCCTGCGGCCCCTTAACTTGCTTGTTGGGGGCCTGCTGGGTCTAGTCCCCGCACATCCCCTTTCACGCTTGTGGTGCCTCGGTGTGGCATGTGGCGGTGCTGCCGTTGGCCGGATGGGGGCAGTGGCTGTGTGTGTCTGTCATTTCCCTTCTTTTTTTTCATGAGAGTGTGTTTGCATGTGTGTTTTATTCATTATAATTGTTTCGATCTTGGGGGACTTGGGGGCTGTCTCCTTCTTGTACTGCGCCTTGTACTCGCCCGGGTGTGTCTTTCTGCGGCCTACCGCTGGCCTGTCTGGTCCAGTCCTGGGGGTCTGGGTGCTGGCCAGCCTGCTTTTGTGGGGCCGCTGGTCTGTTGTTTCTCGGACGCCACACCTGCTGTTTTGGGTGGGCTTTCTGGGTAGCTGGGGCCGTGCTTTCAATCCTGCACATACTGGGAGACAAATATATTGTACACACACACACTGCACATACATCCACACGCATGTTCACTGTACAAACATACATACAGTACATTGCTTGTATTGTGACCAGTGTTGGGACTAACTCGTTACAAAGTAATGCGTTACTGTAACGCCGTTAGTTTCGGCGGTAACTAGTAATCTAACGTGTTATTTTTTATATTCAGTAACTCAGTTACCGTTACTACATGATGCGTTACTGCGTTATTTTACATTATTTTTTATGTAGTATCAGCTAGAAACAGAAGATCTGAGTGTGTTTTATTGCAGCGCTGCGGTGGAAAAGAAGAGGCTTGCTTTCTGTGGGTGGGAGGGGGGGGGACTCCCATACCGTAGTTGAGGAGCGCAGGGGAGACGTTCCTTCGGGGCTAACAACCTTCACTTTACCCGGAAGTGGTCTTTCCAGCTGAGGGTGAATGACGAGGCCGGCGGTTTGTTGCAACTTTGTAACTTTATTGGACGCAGCCATCCACCAAGCTAGAGCACCTGCACGCACACACTGTCGCCGCTCGCTCACCTCTCCCGCCCACTCACTCACTGACGTCACTCACCTCACATGTTGTCATATCTAAAAGGGCCACACACACATACGCTACTATTATAACAACTAACAAGACATCATGGCGAAGCCAGAAGTCGAGTTTTTTAACATGGAGACATTCTCAATACTTTTCTTTTGTCGAGCACAAAGAAAATAACATTTTAGTTAAATGTAAGTTGTGTCTTGGATCAAAGATCCTATCTACTTAAAGTTAAAGTTAAAGTGCCATTATGTTGCAGCTATTTAAAATAGTTTTGTCAATTTGTTCTGGCCTGAAATAAATTGGCCCTTTGAAACATATCTTTGTCTTTGTGTGTTGTATGTAGACCACATTGCTTAGCAGAGTTCAGTGATGCAAATGCATGTCAAGTTGATCAACAGATTGTATTATTCTCCAGTGCAATAACAGTACTGAAATGAAGGCTAAAAGGGCATTAATGTGAGCCTTAAAAAAAAGGGGAAAAAAAGAAGTAACTAAATAGTTACTTTTCACAGTAACGCATTACTTTTTGGTGTAAGTAACTGAGTTAGTAACTGAGTTACTTTTGAAATAAAGTAACTAGTAACTGTAACTAGTTACTGGTTTTCAGTAACTAACCCAACACTGATTGTGACAAGGGATTTCTTCCCGGAAGAAAATTATGCACCATTCTGCATGACAAAACAAATGGAAACTTGGAAAAGCATGGAGGTCTACAACTTTTTTGTGTGTGGCTGGGTCAAAGACATTGGTATCTAGACTCTCCCGGACAAATCATATCGTTTTTGCTCGGGTAAGGAAGGTTGCATTTCATGACTTAACTTTGTGTCTACTGCCATGTTTGTTGCCTGCCCTTGCTGTTCCATGTGCAGTTTACGAGTATGAATGTTTTTCCCAATCTTTATAAAAATATAACTATAGATGTCAACATTGTGTATGTGCTGAAAGCTTCATTTATGATCGTTGCCTTTGGTAAAAGCCTAACGCTTAGGTTTTGCTCACATTTACTTTCTTTTATTTAGACTCGCCAAGTTGGTGCTTTTAGGAACACTTGTAGCAAAAATGTGTCTTAAGAAATACAAACAATATCAAGATAATACTTAAATGGGGAAACAATAAATGTTAAAAGTATATCAAACTAATTTTTAACGGAGTGGTCACTGCAAAATTGTGCATTCTTCGACTTTGCTCTCTGGTACTGGTGTGTGTGGTACTTTGGTCGTTGTCATTTCGTAAAATCTTGGACTCTTCAGCCATTTTTGATTACCTCCTGAGGAAATCTGAAGAAACGTATCTCTTTCGTGAATTAAATGGTTGGTTCAGCCAAAAACAACGCAAGTATTAGGGCTTTTTTTTTCAGAGAAAGGCTAAATGGTGCCGAGTACCCACTAGCCGCATGTACATGGACAACATTTATTTAATCTGATCATCATTCGGATTAGAATGATACTGTGTACTTGGACCCTGAGAAAAATGATCTGATTATGACGTGTATTTTCATGCATCACACCTTAAATCGGAGTTTATTACTTTGACAAGCGCAAAACCTAACATGAAAGGAAAGGTGTGCTATCATTTGTGCTATGGCGCCATCTTTTGGACAAGTTTGCTCACTGCAGGTGCTGACAGGTGCAGCAGTGACTTCCACTGTAAACAAACATGGCTTTGTGCATTTCTGCTTGTTCAGCGTTATCACGGTATTCATAATTTGTTTCACTCTGTTCACTACTTTAGTTTTACCTATCTTTTTGAAATGGAGCTGTTCTGTGCATTTATGTTGTGATTATGTAGGGTTGCGGCGCGTCTTTATGTTACGATATTCTGTGTTTGTGGCTAGCAGTTAGAACTTGACTTATCTGTGAAGTCGGGAATTAAACAGCTCCTTGAGACAACAACTGCATCCCTTCTTTTATTGTTACTTCGACACATGACACTCCAGACCATACTTTTATTTTTGCTAGTCTTGTTTTAAAGCAACAAAATCAACAGCATATAACGCTATGTCTGTACATGTTTATTGGGGGAAGACAGCAGCAAAGCAATCTCTTAATTCCGAGACTATTCAATTTAGTCCTTGCGCTACCACAAACGTATAGCTGAAATCAAAGACGTGCAGTAAAGATAATTCTAACCTGAATTTCGGAAGATGTGTTTTCATGCGCTACAATCTGAATTACTTTTGGCATAAACCACCCATCTCGATCGGAATTAAATGTTGATCCGAACGTGTGTGTGATCGCGTCCAGTATTCCGAATGGCATGTTTACATGAATCATTTTTATCCTGGTCAGGCTTTTAATCTTATTATATATGTTCATGTGAAAATAGCTATTGACAGACACTGGCTTGACCACCACGCGTATTCATTGAGCAGGATGTGAGGTCATTTTGAATCCAAGCAATACTTATGCACACAATCAGATCTCAGCAAACAGATTCATACATACAAGTGTACACAATCACACTCATACAAATACACGCAACATCACATAAAACAGCACACACTGCTAAAGTGTAACTTATTTTTTACTGTAACAATGTAAAAGGTTAAAATAGGCCCCACCTCTTTTTTTTCTTCTTTTTTTTTTACTTTGAAGTTATTTTTAAAACAGGGACATAATAGAAAGTACAGTAGGACAAAAAAAATTAAACTGTAAACTAGGGATGTCCGATAATGGCTTTTTGACGATATCCGATATTCCGATATTGTCCAACTCTTTAATTACTGATACCGATATCAACCGATACCGATATCAACCGATATATGCAGTCGTGGAATTAACACATTATTATGCCTAATTTGGACAACCATGTATGGTGAAGATAAGGTACTTTAAAAAAAAAAAAATAATAACTAAATTAAAAACATTTTCTTGAATAAAAAAGAAAGTAAAACAATATAAAAACAGTTACATAGAAACTAGTAATTAATGAAAATGAGTAAAATTAACTGTTAAAGGTTAGTACTATTAGTGGACCTGCAGCACGCACAATCATGTGTGCTTACAGACTGTATCCCTTGCAGACTGTATTGATATATATTGATATATAATGTAGGAACCAGGATATTGATAACAGAAAGAAATGGGGGGAGGGAGGTTTTTTGGGTTGGTGCACTAATTGTAAGTGTATCTTGTGTTTTTTATGTTGATTTAATAAAAAAACAACAACAAAAAAAACGATACAGATAATAAAAAAACCGATACCGATCATTTCCGATATTACATTTTAACTCATTTATCGGCCGATATCGGCAGGCCGATATTATCGGACATCCCTACAGTAAACCTAATTACTAATGACAGACCAGTAATTAAGTGACAATAGAAAGTTGTATTTAAGTCTAGAAGTGCTTGAGTGTTAAGATATACAAGAAAATAATTGCACATTTCCCGTTACAAAATGCTAATTCACAAGTTTGTAAATTGCTGGTGTAAATTGCACATTGCCCTATTGCACCTATTTTGCACACACGGATGTGTGTGGGCAGGTATTATTGCATAGGTTACCATACATAGTTGTGATAATGTATGCACTATTTCACAACATTTGCATGCATAACAAAGTGTATGTAAGCAGACAGGGTCACAAGACTAGTTTATCAGCAGCTACATCCCCCCCAAAACAATCTATACATTAAAAATACAGTTATCAATTACATGTGATAACACATCTAGTGGATTTCAAGATTTATTATGAGTGCAATTTTGATGTTCAAGTAACCACAGTTTTAGATGTGTATTGAAAGAAGTAAGAGTTTGTAAGTCTCGTACGTTACTTGATATCTTGTTCCATAAGTGTGACGCGCGATATGAAAAAACTTGACTGCCCAAAGGCACTTTTTCTGAATGGGACCAGACAGTCACCCCTAGATCCTGATCTAGTCGATCAATTTACGTTTGTCTTTATAATTTGTTTTAGTGGAGGTGGAGCTAGTCCATGGATAATCTTGTACACTATGGAAGTATTTGCATAATGTATTATATTTTTCCAACTTAGGAATCCATGTGCCTTTTAAGACGTTACAATGATGATGTGTGTTGGGATTGTTTGTCAAAGGCTTTTAGAACTAGCTCGTACGCAATTTCGACAGGCTTTAATGTTGACTTGCATGCCGATGTCCCACTTATTATACAATAGGTATTATAATTGTATTTAGATATAATTTTGCAGAGTCAAGAGTTAAGTGTTTTTGAATGTATCTAAAATTTGTCAGATTGTATCTTATTCTATTCACATTTTTCACTTGTTAAAAAAACATAGTTGTGAATCAATGATAATTCCTAGATATTTAAACTCCTGTACAACTTCAAACTTTGTACCATTTACATACAAATCAGAAGTTATGTTAGCGTTTGTCTTTTTTAGAAAGAAACATGCAAACCATTTTCGACACATTAAAATGCAAATGAAAAAGGTTAAACCAGTTGGACACATTGGACAAAGTAGCTGATATACTGTAGATCATGTGCAGCTAGGCATTTAGTTTTTGCATTCAGATACACAACAGCATCATCAGCATACATCTGGAAAGTTATGTTTGATGGACAGCTATTTGGCAGATCATTAATGTACTGAACAACATTAATCCCAAAACCAAACCTGGAGGTACACAGAGTGTCAGAAGTGTCAGATGCAGTATTGTGTAGTGTAACACACTGTTTCCTCTGCACAATATATGATTGTATCCATTGTGATGTCTTTACTGACAACAGAACAAGACATCTTAGTTAATAAAATGTGTTGATTCAGTCAAACGCCTTCTTCAAGTCAAGAAAAACAGCTATTATCACACCACCGGTATCAATTTTTTATTTATTTTTTCTTCCACAAAGAAACAAATTGTTGTCTTAGTTTGTTTTTATCTGAAGCCAAACTGCATGGGTTTAAGTTGTATGGACTATTATTCTAATGTTTAATGAACTGCTCTGCCACCAGTTTTTCAGCTAATTTGGAAACTGCATGGAGAATGCTTATCGATCTGTAATTATTGACTGATGCAAAGTCTCCTGATTTAAATATTGGAGTAACAACTGCAGATTTCCATGGGTTTGGAAATTTACCTTCAATTATAGATTTCTTAATGATGCTGATGATTGGAGCAATGAGCGATTGAGTTTTCAGAAACATTGTGTCCATATTAAATGCGTCCGTGACTTTTGAGTTGTTCAACCCACAGAAAACTATTTCCATGTAACTGAGACACTTCATTCATATTAAAACCAGAGTAGCGGGATACAGAGGCAATTGGATTGGATTTTTATGAGTTGGATGATGAGTTGGATTTTTAGACAGGAGTTAGTGGCCCAATTTTTTACGGAGTCAAAGTATATGTTTAGGGCTGCTGCCATCTCATTAGAATCATGAGTTAGATTTCCATTTATTTGCAAGTCTCTAATGTTCTTATTCATGGTATAATTTCCTGTTAATTTCTTTGTTTGTACAAATCTCTTTAGCATTACCTGTGGATTTGATTGACATTAATTTAAAAAAAAGTTTACCTTTGCTGTTCTGATTTTTTATAGTCACTTTATTCCTTAGTGAGGTGAACTTATGTCTATTGTGTGTTGATTTTGTCTTGAGGGCTATCTTAAGTGCATGATACCGCTGTTTCATCAGTGACCATATTGTACTATTTAGTTAGGGAAGATGGTTTCTTTTCTTCAGTTTCTGTTTGATGTTTTTAATAAAACTGTTAATTGTTTTTTGAATCACCGAAATAAAGATGTTACAGTTGTCATGCACCCGTTTACATATGAGATGCTCAGACCAATTTATTTCACCCATGGCAACTTTAAAATTGTTTTATTTCAGTCTTTAGTATTCTTAGTCGGTTTGACTTTTCACAGGAGGGACAGTTGAGAGAATTACCATGACGATGTCTAGTTAGTTTTCCTGAAAAGAAAATTGTATTATGGTCTGATAGGCCTGTCAAATAATTGCAAGTTTTGTTAATTCTCTTAGATTTATTTGTAAAAAGCAGACCTATTCTGGTTCTAGAGTGGTTAGTAATTCTGGTGGGTTTTTGCACAAGCTGTGAAAGGTTATATTTATCTGCAATCTGTTTAAGATTTCTCCTACCCTTTTTATCATTCCAATTAACATTTAGATGGCCAAAACAATAACTTCCGTGTTAAAGTCACAGACATTATACAGAGATTTGAACTGAACATTGAAATCTCCCTTTGCTGTTGGATGGCGGTACAGACAGATCAAAACAAAGGACATCTCAGTTGACAATGTAACCTCCACCCCAACACATTCTAGCTCAACTTCCTCTGGCCATTCAATCTGTTTGCATAGCAAGGTGTTTTTATTGTACAACAGAGCGCCCTACCCTTTCCTTTAACACTGTCCTTTCTAAAAACATTGTAGCCTGGCATGTTAACCAGAGCTTAAGTGTTAAAACCAAGTCTCTGTCGGTCCCAAGCAGTCAATGTTTGAATCAACCAGTAGATGTTCTAGCTGTTTGTGTTTGTTGACCACGCTTCTCATATTTAAATGTCCACTGAACAGTCCTCCAACTTTGCGCTGTGGGTCCCACAAAATTTTGGCCTGATTGTCTGAAAAAATTTGATGGAACAGTATTTTTAAAAAAACGGAGTTTCTAGTTTTTACATCTGTGGAGGACTGGGTTGACAACCAACCATGAGCTGCTTGGCCTTGTTGTGCCGCCAAAGCGGCACCTTGGATAGCCACGGCAAAATGGTCTTGTAGGAGAGCGCCGTTGTTGTCCTTAGACCCGCTACGACATCCTAGGGTGGAGACTGCCTAAAACGCAGTCGATGTCCGTCCAGACATATGACCGTCATCAGGCTTGGAGCATACGGTGGTGGTGGTAACCGGTGTGCTGCTTGGCGTTGTACTGTCGTCGCGGCACCGCTGATAGCAGGGGTCAGGTAGCCTTGCTGAGGAGCAACACTGTTGTTATCCTGAATCCTGCTGCATCGCGCCATGGGAGGAACAGCCCGGAGCGTAGCCATACTTGCCAACCCTGAGACCTCCGAATTCGATGATGGGGGAGAGGGGCGGAGTTTGGTGGTAGCGGGGGTGTATATTGTAGCGTCCCGGAAGAATTAGTGCTGTAAGGGGTTCTGGGTATTTGTTCTGTTGTGTTTATGTTGTGTTACGGTGCGGATGTTCTCCCGAAATGTGTTTGTCATTCTTGTTTGGTGTGGGTTCACAGTGTGGCGCATATTTGTAACAGTGTTAAAGTTGTTTATACCTCCACCCTCAGTGTGACCTGTATGGATGTTGATCAAGTATGCCTTGCATTCACTTGGCCGCATATACAATGTGACTGGGCCGGCACGCTGTTTGTATGGAGGAAAAGCGGGCGTGACGACAGGTTGTAGAGGATGCTAAAGGCAGTGCCTTTAAGGCACGCCCCCAATATTGTTGTTCGGGTGGAAATCGGGAGAAATTCGGGAGAATGGTTGCCCCGGGAGATTTTCGGGAGGGGCACTGAAATTCGGGAGTCTCCCGGGAAAATCGGGAGGGTTGGCAAGTATGAGCGTAGCCCATGCCTGTCCAGACGCTGGATGACTGCTATCAGGCAGCGAACCGACGGAGATGGTGGTAATCTGTGTGCTGGTGCAACACCGGAGCTGTGCTATTAGAGCTGCACCACTGATAGCCGGGGTCGGATAGCATCGCCAAGGAGCGATTTTACTGGTTCCCTGGGTCTTGTCACTACCTGCCGTCTTTGAGGCCATAAGCACTGCCGGCATCTCACCCAGCATCGGATTACTGCCATCTCGGTTTTCTTTTGAGATCCAATTATTCATTACATTTATGTATTGCATCTTAAGCGATCGGAATGTTCATAATAGAGGTAATTATTGTCATTCATTATTAATATTGTTATGTTTATTAGTGTTTTTATTGTTCTATTTGTAGTTCAACAATGTTCAATGTCATTCCTGTGTTATTACAATCTACTTCACTATTTTTTCTGAAAACAATTTCCTATCATATTTGTATATATAGTATTGTATTTGCTGATGTAGTGCTGTAGTTTTCGTTTTTTGTCGTTGTCTCTCTCATAGGTAGAACCGCCATGGCGACGACAGACGACCTGGTGTAAACAAGTGTGCGGGGGTCCACTGTTATGTAGTGTAGTCACGTTGCACGGCCTGAATAGTACAAAGATAGCAATGCAGGGCACAATGCAGAGGTGGTGTTTACAAATAGCGTCCATACCTTCGCTCGTTTAGTGACTAGTTACAGTTGTCAGCAAATGCTAGTGCTTTAATTGATTACAACTGAAGTCGAGTGTGTGATGATGATGAGTCCTCCAAAGTTCACCTGCGCAGACATTTGACCTCTGTCTCGCAGACTGAACAACAAAGAATTTGCTTTGCAATCGAGACTGTTGAACTGTGTTGTCTGTTTGGCAATGTTGTCCACATGCAGACAGACAGGTCATAAACACAGACATTCATTCACAAAAGCGCTGGTCCATCACAGCTATTTGAGTCAGTCACTTGACTATTATTGTCTGTCTAGCCATTATATTATGGCAATAGTAAACATCTTTACACTATTTTTGGTGTTATTTCTCTCCAAAATTACATGATAGTACACACATTGAAATACTCAAAATGTGTATTGGCCCATCTCAGGCAACTTGATTTGTACAAGGTTTCTAAAAAGCAAAAGATGACTAATTTGAGTGACAGGACTGAAAGTAACAGGAGTGAGTTTTTAGCATAGAATTCATGCTGATAGCATGTTGACAGTGATCGAACAAAAAACCCCAACACATTTTTAAAATACAAAACATAAAAAAAAATATTTAGGAACAGGGCTGTGTTGACATTTTAAATCATGTGCCAGTTGTAGTTGAAACATCATATAATATACAGAAAATTAAAATGAGTGATCTTATTTTTGGCCTACACAGGTCTAATCTAATCTAATCTAATCTAATCGTAAAAACTTCATTCAGAATTTGGGTTCAGTTTAAGGGCTATTTTGGCTTACAGACTTTCTAGTCTTGCACCCATCAATGCTTTCCCTCCCTCTCTTGTCGATAGTGCCTTTTTAAGATGGTCAAATCTGGGGATCAACAACATTAAAGATTTATACATTGGCAACATTTTTGCCTCTTTCCAGCAACTTTCTGATACATTTTCACTCCTTAATCAACCCTTTTTTAACAGTAATACCAGAGTGTAGAAACAAATTATGAAAATCTCTCCTGCCACTCTTGACTCCACAGGGGGTCCCGACTCGCTATTTGAGAAACACTGAGTCAGGGTAACATGAAAACTGCAGGACGTGACTAAAGTGTGAATTTTAACAAAACTTTCTGTAAGGAGTCTTCAATGGAACAATTGTAATACCCTGATATAGAAAAACACTATACTTTTTACTTAAAGGGGAAATGCACTTTTTTTTTAGTTTTGTTTACAATTTACAAGTCTTTTTTTTTCAATGCATTCCAACTCATAAAAAAAGTCTGCTTACAGTTGAGCCTATGGGAGCCATGACGTCATTGCGTCTACGCCGACCATAAAAAACCTACTAAAAAAACATCTAAAAAGCGCTAACAATACTCCATCTACATTTTATGACCTGAATATTAACCAAGTATCAGCAATACTGTTAATACAAGGGCTAAAAAGAAATACCTATTTTTAGTGGCACTCTGATCAAGAGAGGTAACTATCTTAGACTTAGACAAACTTTATTGATCCACAAGGGAAATTGTTCCTTTTTTTATTTTTATTTTTTGCTGCTGTATGGACATCATCAACTGGTGAGCTGCTTTCCTGCCTCTGAGCTTGTGAAAGTTAATTCTCGATTAATTCTCACCTGGATAGTGGAAGGTTGAGGACATAAACCGAGAGATTGGTACAATTTGACAGCCAACTTACTGTAGAACCGGAAATTGTGAAAAAAGACCCGAAAAGATAATTGGTTCCACCCACCTTTTTTCTTTGCGAGGATTATGATTAAATCTTCATTTAAACGGGAATATATTAAAATCCTAACAGTCTGTCTCCCTATACTACATGTTGTAATGAATGTGCCTGTTACTACATTACATACATATTTACAGTGTGTACTGTATTTTTTTTTTTTTGGTTGTTTTTTTTTGTCCTGTCCAGCTTCTCAGGTAAATCATATAGTTGATGTAGATGCCCATATTGGCTGTTCAGATTTACTTTACAAAAGAGAAGTGTGGGATACTTCTCTTGTTGCCTTATTTGTATTTGACTTTATTAAATGTATTTATATTATCATTTGGTGCAGCCGGGCCGGAGCAGGAGGGGATAGAAAGAGAAAAAAAAGGAAGACAGAGGGGGGAATTGTGGGGACAAGAGGGGGATTAGACAGAGAGACAAAAACAACAACAACAACAATAGAGCAACATCAGCAAATACGACATGTACAAATATGATAGTAAAAGTAATAGCAAATAAGCCGTTAGCGAAAATAATACAGAAATGACAATGAGCATTATTACACTAAAAATTGAGCAATACAAATACCAATAGAAATAGCGCTATTGATAATGAACAATACCAATACTTTACCTTTATTATCAACAATACAGTTGTTGAAATGCAACAATATATATACGTAATGATAACTTGAGATACGAAAGAATGCAGAAAAATGGAGGGGAAGAAAGAGAAGCAACCTACATTAACCTTGTAGATTGTTATAGTAACAATAGGTTAAGCTTTGTCAGAGTGCCATGTGTTATATCCAGCTTACCCTAGGGCAACAACATTAATATATGTTTGAAACGTGATTATGTGCATGAGTGTATGTGTGCATATGTACTTGTATATGTACAGTATGTGTATATGTGTGTTTGTACAGTGAATGTATATGTATAGTATGTGTATGTGTATGTTTGTACAGTGAATGGATATGTATAGTATGTGTATGTGTGTGAATGTGAGTGTGAATGTTGTCTGTCTATCTGTGTTAGCCCTGCGATGAGGTGGCGACTTGTCCAGGGTGTACCCCGCCTTCCGCCCGATTGTAGCTGAGATAGGCTCCAGCGCCCCCCGCGACCCCGAAGGGAATAAGCGGTAGAAATGGATGGATGGATGGATGGATGGTGTATGTGTGTGTTTGTACAGTGAATGTATATGTACAGTATGTGTATACAGTGTGTTTGTACAGTGAATGTATATGTACAGTATGTGTATATGTGTTTGTCAGAGGTGGGACCAAGTCATTGCTTTGCAAGTCACAAGTAAGTCTCAAGTCTTTGCCCTCAAGTCTCGAGTCAAGTCCCGAGTCAATACAGGCAAGTCCCGAGTCAAGTCCCGAGTCAAGTCCCGAGTCAAGACAGGCAAGTCCCGAGTCAAGTCCAAAGTCAAGACTGGAAAGTCTCAAGTCAAGTCACAAGTCCTGCATTTTGAGTTTCGAGTCCTTTCAAGTCCTTTTGACCACAGACTAATATTTTTACACAGATTGTGTATGCTTTTAAACCGCTGTATTTATTTATTAAAACAAGTGCATTTGAAATAGCAGGAAAGAAAATAGTACTGACATTGCAATTCATAATAGCACTATTAACCAGTCATTTTAATAGTTTAAACAATTTTAAACATTTAACTCATTCCTTTACAGAATAAACACATTTGCAAAAACAAGTGCAACTGTACTTATTTGTACAAAAGTGTTAACATTGTATTTCCATGGCATATTGCATTGTAACTAGTTCCACAGCAGTTTCTATTCTGTTCTTACCTTATCTCATTGATCTCATCTCATACTGTATGTGTGTTGATGTGTGCATACACATGAAAAACATAACAAATACATGAACATAACAATGAACAGGGTTGTACTTTTTAGATGTCAGGGCCCTATGCAATATGTACACAATTCTTAATATAGTATATATTTTAACTGACCTTTATTTGACTATGTTTGTCTTTTTGTAGGTGGCTAAAATATGCGGTGCTGCTGACCGCTGTCTAACGTTACGTTACTGTGTGTGATACATTGACTAACGTAACGTTATGTATAGGTACCTCATGCAACCCTGCTTAAAAAATCACTTGACAAAAAGTATGAATAAGGTAGCAAACTGCAGTGGACGCAACATATTGCCGTGTTTGAAATAACGTTATAACCATAAACATCTTATAAGTAGACACAATATTGGTTGCTGTGACGCAAGCAATTTGCATCTTGAAGTGGTGATGAGGAGCCGGCGAGCAGCCTAAACTGACAGTTGACAGGTAGAAAACAAAGATGCCGGGCTGGTGTTCAGCGTTTTCCTGCTCAAATGAGCGGACTGTTGAAAATAGGAATCGGGGGATTACTTTTCACAAGTAAGATTTAACATTAATGTACTATTGGTTGTATTTTATGAAAATAACATTACCACAGAGTTGAGAAGGAGCAAAGATCTTCAATATTTGTATGTGAAAATCACAAATAAATCTTCTGGGGGTGGATGACGCCCCTACAGGGGTTTGGTTTACAAACTTTCTGCCCCACCTAAAACAAAATTCACCAGCCGCCATTGATTATAATGCATTCTCATTTTAGGCAAAATATAAGACAATACTTTCTTAACAGTATAATTGTAACCAGGAATAAGTCTTCAAGTAACAATATTCAAATACTAACATTGTTGGGTAAAACAGAATTTGGTTTTATTCTGAATCCAGTGAAACAGATTGATGGTTTTAGCTGATATAAAGACTTTCAGGTGTTTATATATGTTTAAGTATTTGGCAGACGCTTTTATCCAAAGCGACATGCATAAAAAATACATATATAACAATCACTGTAAACATGATCATTTAAGGGAAGACTGTAATACAAAATATCAATACAAAGTGTCACGACAGAATAAACTCTCTGCTGCTGCAGCAACAGAGATACGGTCTATAAGATATATAGATATCTAATGTATTCATACATTGTTTATGTATCATGTATATATAACGTAATCATTTTGTTTCTTCAATTTAAAAATAGCTGACCGTTTTTTTCCCCCTTTTCTGGGATTATATTCCCAGTTTTAATCTCGGACGTCTGGTCACTTATAGCGTATAAGAATATTCTATTACTGTTAAGCAAACTATGAATAATAAAACATGTGTCCGTTATCATAGCTACACGTATGACAAAAAAGCGCGTGAAAATGAGTGGTATTCAGTGAGGTAAAATTAATTAAATGCGTTGACAGTTCATTGCTCCTGCCAAATGAATTGCACTGAGTGGAGCGGATCACCACTCCAAGATGGCGGCCCCGCGTCTCGTCTGCGCCAGTAGGCAGTAGCGCTCGATGCTGCGTACCTATATAAGATGTCTATGGCAGGGGTCACCAACGCGGTGCCCGCGGGCACCAGGTCGCCCGTAAGGACCAGATGAGTCGCCCGCGGGCCTGTTCTAAAAAAAAAATATATATATATATATTTATTTTTTTTTAAAATTAAATCTACATAGAAAAAACACAAGATACACTTTCAATCAGTGCATCAACCCAAACAACCTCCCCCATGCACACTCATCCACACCCACTCACACAGAAGGGGTTATTTCTTTCTGCTACCAATATTCTGGTTCCCACAACATAGACAACACATCTGCAAGGGACACAGTCCCTGAAGCACACATGATTGTATAGGCTGCTGGTCCACTAACATTTTCATTAATTACTATTTTTTATGTAATTATTTTTATATTGTTTTACTTTCTTTTTTATCCAAGAAAATGTTTTTTATTTATTTATCTTATTTTATTTTATTTTTTAAAAAAGGGCCTTATCTTCAACAGACCAGGTTGTCAATGAAATTAGATTTGTTTAAAGGGTTTTTTAAACCAGGCCCAGTCCAGATAATGTCCAAGTCGGACTCAGCAACACACACCTTCATTCATGTACACAGAAAAAAATTAGGGAACACAACAGATTGCATATAATTTATAAACAAAATTACATTTTCAAAATAAGCATTTATGTACAGTCCAGATTATGTCCAGGTCACTCAAATTAGGGAACACAACAACAGATATCATATAATCTATAAACATAATTATACTTTCAAAATAAGCCTTTGAGGACTTCTCATCTTTTTTTTAAATGTTTTTTGGCATCATTATCGTTTTCAACCATGTAACTTTCTAAAGTTAGAAAATACTGAATAAATGTTTTAAAGAAAGTAATACTAAGTGAATATCTGTTTTTGGCCTTAAAAATAAACATTTTACTGAGTACTATAATTAAATTGACTAAATCATGATTGTCAATGAACTCTCCTAAAATAACAGAAACCACATTAAGCTTCATAAACAAACCAATCCTTAAACACATTTTTTCAACTTCCACCCAAAACAAAGACACAATATGACAATACCAAAACAAATGCAGGGTGGATTCAGGCTCCTGACAACAAAATCGGCAATCATCTGACTCTGTCATACTCCATAATTTTAACATTTTCCCTGTGGGTAAGAAGTTATAAATAATTTTAATTTTAAAATAACGATTTTGCACATCGATAGTGGTTTTATAGATTAGTTTGAATATGGCATCCCATGGCAACGGGCAGTCAAGAAAGTCCTCCCATTTTCCATTTGTGTTGTATGAGGCAGCCTTCAAATATTTCTTTATTAAATAAAAATTATATATTTTTCTATTTATTTTAGTTCCTTTTTGCCAACTACAATTTCTTACTAGAGGTTTACAAACTAATAATTTAGTAGTTCCATAATTAATTATTTGTTTCCATCTTTTCCCAATTACTCCAGTTAGTTGATAAAATGAAAAGCTTGAGCAAGCATCACCATACATAGTTCTAAATTCATCATACTTCATAATTTTACCATTCTCATTGATAATATCATTGACAAAAATGATTCCTCTTTCAAACATATTTTTCCAAAAGAAAGGCTTTCCATCTATTACAATATTAGAGTTCATCCATATTAACTGCTGCAAAATATTGTCTCTTTTTTCTGGCACATAAAATTGAAAACACCACTGTGAGTGGATTGTTTCCTTTATGAACCCCGCCATGTTTCCCAGCAGACTCTCTGGGAGGG
The DNA here is from genome assembly GCF_033978785.1 of Entelurus aequoreus. Taxonomy (NCBI): domain Eukaryota; kingdom Metazoa; phylum Chordata; class Actinopteri; order Syngnathiformes; family Syngnathidae; genus Entelurus; species Entelurus aequoreus. The sequence continues at coordinate 30,444,807 of NC_084735.1, read as the reverse complement.
GATCACTTGTAAAAAAGGATACTATTTCTTTTGATACAGTACATGTTTTTTGTCCAACAGGACATTTGTGTACCACTCAATGTTTAAATACATCTTTGGAACAATTGATGCTTTTAAAGACAGACACATAGCTTCAAGGTTGAGAAGTTTCAGGCCCCCATATTCATACTCTTTGTACAAAACCTTTCTTTTAATCTTTTCTGGTTTGCCGTTCCAGACAAAATCGAAGACCCTCCGCTCATAAATCTTAAAAAAGTTTTGTGATGGAGCTGGTAATGACAAAAACAAATAAATAAATTGAGGAATAATTAACGAGTTGGCAATAGACATTTTACCATACAAGGTTAGGGATTTCCCTTTCCATAACTGCATAATTTTGTCCATCTTTCTTAGCCGATTATCATAATTTACTGAGCCTAGATTTTCCAGATTTTCTGGGACAACAACACCAAGTATGTTAACTGGTCCATCTGTCCACAAAACAGGCACTTTGCATTCCATTCGAAAGGACGTTCCCTTTAGATTTCCGATCCTTAACATTTTACATTTATCATAATTAAGCTTAAGGCCAGATTGCTGTGAAAATATGTCCAAAAGATTAAGAAGATTCCGCAAACAATGAGGAAAAATCTTATCTTTGTGAATCAGCCTTTTCTGACATGAACTTCATCAGGACCAAACACAGAACACGCCTCAGTGATGCACATCTGCAAGACTCACTCAGAGTTGCAGTGTCAAGTTACACACCAGAGTACAATACACTAGTTAACAGCATGCAATGCCAGGCTTCCCACTAACTGACAAAGAACAGATAACAGATTTGGTGTCCTGTTCAAAGTGTGACATGATTTAAAAATTTGAGAGTTTACTTTTGTATTTTACATGAGTTATTATTTGTACAAACATGGTGCAAAGTAATTCATGATTTGTTAAAAAATGTTAGTGGCTAGCTAGTTAAAATGGGATATTGTGATTTCACAAGACTGTCTTAGAAGTGATCATTTGAAAATGTTCAATTTGAAAAATGTGCACTTAGAGAAAATATAAAAATAAAGTGTTGCATATTGATATTTATCTGTTTCTATATATATTTATTGTGAGAAATAATTAAGATGATCAGTGTTTCCACAAAGATAAATATCATTAATTATTAATAATAACAGAGTTAAAGGTAAATTGAGCAATTTGGCTACTTCTGGCAATTTATTTAAGTGTGTATCTAACTGGTAGCCCTTCGCATTAATCAGTACCCAAGAAGTAGCCCTTGGTTTCAAAAAGGTTGGTGACCCCTGGTCTATGGTTATGACGTTAGCAGTGAGTTTACAGCTTCACTGATTTAACTACACAGCAAATAAAAGTCATGTTACTTAGCCAATAAACGGTATCTTACATTCAAAACTTACCCTTCTTTGTGCAACTTCAAATGTCGAACGAAGTTGGAAGTTGTTGCGTCTCCGTCTGTAATATTCGAACTGCGTGATTTGCATACGGCAATTCGTTGACCAAGTCGTAGTTTTTATACCCGAACGAAACCAACTTTGGTATAAATCTTTCTCACTGGCGCGTTGTTTGACAACTCTTGTTCATTGGTTGTCCTGCAATTTGATTGGATCAATGCCTGTGTGATGAAAACAATGTAGATCTAATTTGATTGGCTGTTGTACTGAGAGCACACACGCTGACACGCAGCACACACGCTGATAGACAGACACGTACAAAATGAAAGCTACGGAGCGCTCCCAAATAATTTTTTAAGCTTTAGGTTTTGGGGAAAGTAGCAAGTCATGTCAAGTCAAAAGGCTCAAGTCCAAGTGAAGTCACAAGTCATTGATGTTAAAGTCTAAGTCGAGTTGCAAGCACATTTTGTCAAGTCGAGTCTAAAGTCATCAAATTCATGACTCGAGTCTGACTCGGGTCCAAGTCATGTGACTCGAGTCCACACCTCTGGTGTTTGTACAGTGAGTGTATATGTACAGTATGTGTATATGTATGTTTGTACAGTGAATGTATATGTACAGTATGTGTATGTGTATGTTTGTATAATGAATGTGCGTGTGGATGTACAAACTTTGAGTGTGTAAATATGTACTGTATTTGTATATGTATGTGGGAGCGTAGGTACCTATGTATGTATGTGAGTATATGTCAATTTGTATGTACAATACATTTGACTCCCAGTGTGTGTGGGAGCCAGAGTACGGCCCCAGCCTCCCTGAGAGCCCAACCCACAAACAGTAGGTGTGGTGCCCAGGGAACCAGGGACCACCGCCCCCACGCAGCCAAGCCGGACAGTGACAGGAACCCCAGAGCCCGGCCCACCGCGCCGCCCACAAGGGCCAGCAGCAGGCCGCAGACAGACTCACCCGGCAGAGGACAAGGCACGAGAAAAGCAGGGGACAGCCAGACCCCAAGCCAGCGAGAGACCACACCCCACACGGGCAGAAAGGCGGGACGCCCCGCCCGAGGGGCCCGGAGACCCCCCGCAACCGGACGGGAAGACTGCCCCACCGGCAACCGGGCCCCAACGAGCCCACCCCTCACCCCCGGAGAGCGCGGCAAGGCCAGCCCACGGCCACCCCACCCAAGTCGGCCGCCACAGGACCACCCAGCACGGGGCCACGGGAACCACCCACCCCACCCGCAGGGACCCCAACGATGGAGATGGAACAACCAGCAACCGCCCCGCCGAGACCCCCCCACCCCCAGGTAGGGGGGAAAAAAAAATAAAAAAATAAATACATTAAAAAAAATTTTTATAAAATATATCAAAAAAATAAAAATAAATAAATATATTTTTAAAAAAAGAATTAAAAGAAGATCACAGACATGCTGACACACAAGGTCACTGTACTGTATGTAAAACGTTGATAAAGATGTTTGGTTGTTTTTTTAAGCGCTTTATAAGCAAAATAGAGCGACTTATATGAGCTCCTTTGAAAGTGGACTTTTGCTAACATTTATTTACTCGTTAGAGTGCGAGAAAAAGAAAGACATATGTGTGCTTGTCTTACATAAGGATTGTGAATGATAGGCAAAATTACAAAATAAGTGCAGTTCTTTAAAATATATTTTTAAAACTAGATATGTGGAACTGGTTGACATGAAAATATTAAGCGAAGTCAAAGTATCTGCTTTTCATTATGGAAGCTGATCCATTGTAACAATTTCGATCAAATAAAAACAAAACAATACATTGCATGTTTGTATGCACACCTTTATTAGTGACACTTCATTTCAGAGACTATTTGATTTTCTGTTTTCTTTTAATAATATGGGAGGCAGAATAAATCACACAATTTCCTAGCCTAGAAAGCAGTTTCATGTCAAAGGGGGGCTGGTTAAGGATTGGAAAGTCACAACCAAAGGGCACATTTTCAAATAAGACTGCATCTACTGTCGAGGGTTAATGTGATTGTGTTGCAGACTCCTGCTGAAGACTGGCATGTGTTAGAAGCGTATGGCACAGCACCTGAAAGTGAAAATAGTAATTTCTTCATTTAATGATGCTTTTGCAACAAATCTAATCCTTATGCTGTGATAATGAAACCACCATAACCCTTGATTTAAAGTATATTACACAACCTAAAAATATACCTGTATCTTCTAGGGCACCCATGATGATGGACAATGTACTCCTGAGCATAGCAGAACCGTCTGCAGAGTCCTCTATGCCCACATGTCCAGTATTGCAGTTCGTGGTCAATACCTGCAAATTAAATTAAAATAAATTGTCATTGTTCTTCTTGCAAGCTAACTTTTGTGACCCTAGCAAAATGAATAAATACAATGATTCATGATACTCGAGTACATCAGAAGAGGCCAATTTGTGACTTCATCCAAAGAATATTGTAGTATATGAGTAAATGTAGAGAAGTGGTGTCGCTTACCCTCCCCGACCGTAAACATCAGGAGAAGAAAAAGGAGAACCAAACTGAGTCTCTTCATGTTTGGGCGCACCAATAAGCTTTCACTCTCTGCTGTGGACAAGCTGCTGCTGCATTTATAAAGCATTTCAATCACGTGGGTGGAGTTGGCGGGGCTCTCTCCAAATCCCAATGACAAAGTATCTCTGCATGAAGGGAGCCTGAGACGTGAAGATCATGACCTTTTGTATACCTAATGTTTGTTTTGTTCCTAATATAGAAATTTAAAGACAAAATGGTCACTTGTACTTGCATACATATACAGTATATATACCCAGTGGTAGGGCCCTCTAAAGAACAAACCCTCCAACAGTTAATATTAGAGGTTTAAATCCTGGCCTACTGTGTGTTAGAGGTATACTCTCTGCTCTGCCCACATCTGAATGCAACAGTAGTTCATGGCTTATTGCTGATGCAGAGAAAGCACAATCAAACTATACAAAACATGCTGCTCCCATGCTGCAGTGGGAATTGTCACCCAGACAATAAGAAAACAAGGCATAGACATGAGCGTGTGCAGCATGCGCCCTGGTGATTGTGGAAAATGTCATCCATGACTCAATATGTCTGGTCAAATAAGTGCCATTCAATCGAATCAGTGACCCTGAAAATTTAGATAGACAGACAACATTCACACAATAGGGCCAATTTAGTGTTATGAATCAACCTATCCCCAGGTGCATGTCTTTGGAGGTGGGAGGAAGCCGAAGTACCTGAAGGGAACCCACGCAGTCACGGGGAGAAAATGCAAACTCCACTTTAGTTTAGGGCTGCAACTAACGATTAATTTGATAATCGATTAATCTGTCGATTATTAATTTGATTAATCGATTAATAATCGGATAAAAGAGACAAACTACATTTCTATCCTATCCAGTATTTTATTGAAAAAAAAAACAGCATACTGGCACCATACTTATTTTGATTATTGTTTCTCAGCTGTTTGTAAATGTTGCAGTTTATAAATAAAGGTTTATTTAAAAAATTAAAAAATTAAAAACCTCTGCGCATGCGCATAGCATAGATCCAACGAATCGATGACTAAATAAATCGGCAACTATTTTAATAATCGATTTTAATCGATTTAATCGATTAGTTGTTGCAGCCCTACTTTAGTCATGTCCCTGGGTTTTCACTTAGTCCTGCTACCTAACACATTACCCCTCTGAAAAACCCCACACGGCATGGAGGAGGCTGCATCATTCAGATCCTTTACAGGCCAAACGTTAATACACTAATTTATTTTTCTGTACATTAAAATATATTTCAACTAGGACTGCAGGGGATAAAATCTCAGCACCTAGATGATTTTAAAATACAACTTTTGGTTGAATCCTTGTAATGTGATTAGTGTCAACATGCAGTGTCAATGTAGAGACAGGTTAGGTCTACCCTACTGATTTGTGTGTTTATATATATATATATATATATATATATATATATATATATATATATATATATATATATATATATATATATATATATATATATATATATATATATATATATATACAGTGCAGGCCAAAAGTTTGGACACACCTTCTCCTCATTCAATGTGTTTTCTTTATTTGCATGACTATTTACATTGTAGATTGTCACTGAAGGAATCAAAACTATGAATGAACACATGTAGAGTTATGTACTTAACAAAAAAGGTGAAATAACTGAAAACATGTTTTATATTCTGATTTCTTCAAAATAGCCACCCTTTGCTGATTACTGCTTTGCACACTCTTGGTATTCTCTCAATGAGCTTCAAGCACATCTGTGAAGTGAAAACCATTTCAGGTGACTACCTCTTGAAGCTCATAGAGAGAATGCCAAGAGTGTGCAAAAATCAGAGCAAAGGGTGACTATTTAAAAAAAAGTAGAACATAAAACATGTTTTCATTTTTTTCACCTTTTTTTTGTTAGGTACATAACTCCACATGTGTTCATTCATAGTTTTGATGCTTTCAGTGACAACCTACAATGTAAATAGTCATGAAAATAAAGAACAAAGGGTTGGAGTTGGGGGTTAAATCACCAAAATGATTCCCGGGCGCGGCGCCGCTGCTGCCCACTGCTCCCCGAGGGGATGGGACAAATGCAGAGGACAAATTTCACCACATCTAGTGTGTGTGTGACAATCATTAGTACTTTAATCTTAATCTTAATCTTAAAACGCATTGAATGAAAAGGTTGCGAATTCTTTGCTTAAAAACTCACTCCTTTTACTTTCAGTCCTGTTTGTCAAATGAGTCATCCTGTTTCGGAGCCCTATACGAAAATACAATTATGTTGCCTGAGATGGGCCAATATACCTTTCAATTAGTTAACAATGTGTATTTAATGTTTAAAGAGACATCAATTTAAAGTTATTTTGGAGAGTTACAACGAGCAAATATGGCACTAATGTGGTGGAATATATATTCATATATTATTCATTCAACAAGCTGTCCTACCACTCTGGTCGCTTTGGTGTAGAACACATTAAAGCCTTCTACAGAAAGCTAGGAGTATCCAACGATGATTTCAAATTAGAAATGGTCACAGATGAGGTGTTTAAAAAATTGAGCGCGCTCCACCCAAACAAGGCCACCGGCCTTGCTAATATTCCCTCCAGATTCCTCAGGGACTCTGCCTCCATCATTGCCCCGATCATCACGCACATAATAAACCTATCAATTACACAAGGCCAAGTACCAAAAGATTTTAAGATAGCAAGAGTAACCCCCCTCTTTAAAAAAGGAAGCAAATTGGAACCTGGCAACTACTGACCTGTTTCTATTCTCAGTTCCATTTTGAAAGTAATGGAGAAAATAGTTTATGAACAGGTCGATAGTTACCTTGCCACTAATAAACTCATGTACAAATTCCAATCCGGCTTCAGAACTAACCACTCCACTGACACATGCCTTCTCTATCTGACCGACCACATCAAACATGAGGTGGACGCGGGCAAATACTGCGGCATGGTCATGCTGGACCTTCAGAAGGCCTTTGACACCGTTAACCACGCTATACTGTTGGATAAGCTCAGAGCAATCGGATTTAACAAAACCTCATGGAGCTGGATGCAATCTTACTTGGAGGGGAGGGAGCAGGTGGTAGAGGTGAACGGCACCGTGTCCCCCCACCGTGTCCCCCCTCTCGGTGAGCTGTGGAGTCCCCCAAGGCAGTATATTGGGACCTTTACTGTTCCTAATATACATAAACGACTTGTCATCGGCATGCGACTGTGAATTGTTTTTGTTTGCGGATGACTCTGCCCTGCTGGTATCCGACAAGGACAAGTCACAGGTGGAGAAAATCCTCAGTGCTGAGCTCTGTAGAACTTGCACTTGGCTCGCTGACAACAAGCTATCCATACACTTGGGTAAAACGGAATCCATCCTGTTTGGGTCCCACATCAACCTTAAGAAAGTCAATGACTTCACTGTAAAAGTGGGTGACATTGTTATCACCAGGAAAGATGAGGTCACCTACCTAGGTTCCATTCTAGAGGCTAACCTTTCCTGTGATAAAATGGCAACCAAGGTAATCAAAAAGGTTAACCAACAAACGAGATTTCTCTACAGAATCTCCTCTCTGGTCAACAAAAGCACCATGAGGATTCTGGCGGGAACTCTCGTTCAACCCTTTTTCGATT
>NC_084735.1:30301382-30437233 GCF_033978785.1 Entelurus aequoreus | reverse complement strand
ATGCGCAGTCAGTGTTCTTGCCAGTAAGTTAAGATGGCGGATCTGCTCGGTTCAATTTTAAGCTCGATGGAAAAGCCTCCAACAGTTGGCGACCAAGAAAGCCGGCGAAAGGCTCGAGGTATTATAATATGTTGCCCTGTGCGACAACTCAATATGTGTTTGTTGAAAAATAAACAAATATGAGACATGACTGAGAAAAATATCGAAAGGGCAAAGGAGTCTCGTTCGATCAGTCAATTAAACAAACCATTAAACAGTCCAGATTCGGCACAGACGTAAACGATAGTAAAATGTGCATTGGTTTGGAACCTGAGCATCTTTGAATACTTTAGTCAGAACGCACACCGGCTATAAACTGTATGCACTCAATGCTGCGTGTGGACGCTGTCGCTTCGGTGCTGTGATTGGTCCTTACTTACAAAACCAGTGACGTCATCTCCACGCACTTGCATGCGCTACTTTTAAGCGCCGAAAAAAGAATAAGCACCTAAAACACTCAAGAAACTCTCTTGGACCCTGGACAGCGGATTTGGAAGTCAGACTCAAGTGTAAACAAACGTTATTAGTTTGTTTACATGCTAAACTGATGTCATATATATATATATACTCAGTGGCCTCGTGGTTAGTGTCCTGAGATTGGTAGGTTGTGAGTTCAAACCCCGGCCGAGTCATACCAAAGACTATAAAAATGGTACCCGTTACCTGCCTGCTTGGCACTGACAATCAAGGGTTGGAATCAGGGGTTAAATCACCAAAAATGATTCCCGGGTGCGGACTGCTGCTGCTCACTGCTCTCCTTACCTCCCAGTGGGTGAACAAGGGGATGGGTCAAATGCAGAGGACACATTTCACCACACCTAGTGCGTGTGTGACTGTCAGTGGTACTTTAACTTTAATATATGTAGTATAGTCATTTTTCTATCATACGAACAATTACTCCACCCTTATGTGACGATCAAGCAAATGCATCTCTATGTGCTCACAATAATAGATTTTTCTAACAAGCCAGTGTAACCCACCCAGTCCCAGTACGTGTATATGTACTGACCGAGCATTTCAGCCATTTCTCATTTCATTGTGCCTTTTTTACTATTTTTTTTGCTTTTTGGAAGGTTTGTTTTATTTTTATTTTACTAGGAGGGCGAAGTGTTATCAAAGGACGTAAGAGTGTTTCCAGATCGTGTCTTAGAACTATTTTCTAGTCATGATTCCCACTAATCAAAGCCTGGGCTACATCCTTGTGGAGTTGTTTTGAATGCTTCCACCTCTTGCCGCTACGGCGACAGCAATGCACACTGCGAGGCTTATGGAGGTGTCTTGCATATTTGGCTTTCCGTTCCCATAACTGCTTAGATTTGATTACAAGTAAATGCACACTTCCTGTGACCTGTCCAGTGTTTCCCATAAACTGCCAAGATACCTGTGGCGGTGGGGGCGTGGCTATGGGCGTGGTCACCATGACATGATCGAGTAATTTGCATAATTTACTACAATGATATGATTTTCTCTAAAAATGCTCAAAAAATGTACACTTACTAATTAATAATACAGTTTTGTTTTAAACGTCCATCCATCCATCCATTTTACAATATAATTACAACACTTTATGTACGTATTTATATACAGTTTTGAACAATAAGTTATTCACTGAAATATATTTATTAATTGTGGTTCTTACAAAAAATATATCTTATAAAATATAAAAGCTAAGATGTCTCTTAAAGCTCTGCCCCTTTAATTAGTGCATACTAAATAATTTAACTTAAGCCTACTACTACAACCATATTATTTACCAGCAACATAAAGTGAAACAGACGCAGAGGTGTCCTGCCACAGTCAGTAACAAATAAACAGAAAACGGTAGTGGTCAAATACAAATAAGGCAACAAGAGAAGTATCCTACACTTCTCTTTTGTAAAGTAAATCTGAACAGCCTATATGGGCATCTACATCAACTATATGATTTGCCTGAGAAGCTGAACAGGACAAAAAAAAAAAGTCGAAAAATCTATTTGTGGCGGACGTAATTCTTTTGTGGCGGGCCGCCACAAATAAATGAATGTGTGGGAAACACTGCTGTCCTTCACATTTATTTGTACCAAAACACGTGCAAACCTAATGGCACACACAAAGCTGATTTACTAAACGTATGCAAAGTGGATTGCATCGGTTAAGTGAGCAGAATAGGGCATGCAATCCATTTTGCGTCTGTCTTCATTAATATGCAAAATATATAACCGTCATGTTGTATATATATATATATACATTTATGTATATATATATATATATATATATATTTATATATATAATATATCTCAAAACACCCCCAATACTGGGAGGAGAAGATGCAAATATAATTATTGAGCACGCGCAATGTGATTGATCAACACTCATCACCGCATTGCAAACACTATTTAGCGTTTTATTTAGCACCTGTGGGAAGGACGTGCAAACTGACAGTTACACACAAGATCACTGCTCACGCTGCACAGACAGACGATGTACAGATGAGAATCCTCCATCCTTCTACACTACCGTTCAAAAGTTTGGGGTCACATTGAAATGTCCTTATTTTTGAAGGAAAAGCACTGTACTTTTCAATGAAGATAACTTTAAACTAGTCTTAACTTTAAAGAAATACACTCTATACATTGCTAATGTGGTAAATGATTATTCTAGCTGCAAATGTCTGGTTTTTGGTGCAATATCTACATGGTGTATAGAGGCCCATTTCCAGCAACTATCACTCCAGTGTTCTAATGGTACAATGTGTTTGCTCATTGGTTTAGAAGGCTAATTGATGATTAGAAAACCCTTGTGCAATCATGTTCACACATCTGAAAACAGTTTAGCTCGTTACAGAAGCTACAAAACTGACCTTCCTTTGAGCAGATTGAGTTTCTGGAGCATCACATTTGTGGGGTCAATTAAACTCTCAAAATGGCCAGAAAAAGAGAACTTTCATCTGAAACTCGACTGTCTATTCTTGTTCTTAGAAATGAATGCTATTCCACAAAATTGTTTGGGTGACCCCAAACTTTTGAACGGTAGTGTATGTGTGTGTTAACATTTTAAATGGTCAGGTGGCAGAGGGGTTAGTGCGTCTGCCTCACAATACGAAGGTCTTGAGTAGTCGTGAGTTCAATCCCGTGCTCGGGATCTTTCTGTGTGGAGTTTGCATGTTCTCCCCGTGACTGTGTGGGTTCCCTCCGGGTACTCCGGCTTCCTCCCACCTCCAAAGACATGCACCTGGGGATAGGTTGATTGGCAACACTAAAAATTGGCCCTAGTGTGTGAATGTGACTGTGAATGTTGTCTGTCTATCTGTGTTGGCCCTGCGATGAGGTGGCGACTTGTCCAGGGTGTACCCCGCCTTCCGCCCGATTGTAGCTGAGATAGGCTCCAGCGCCCCCCGCGACCCCGAAGGGAATAAGTGGTAGAAAATAGATGGATGGAAGAAATAAATACAAATTTTAGGCATATTGATTATTTAGCTTTTTTTTATGATGTTTATAGCTGCTCGAAGACTTAAGGGATTGATTGAAACAAATTCAATTGATGCGTTGGTGTTCTTTAGAATTTTTTTAATGCATTCGTTTTTTTCACATAGAATATATATTTATTAAAATATTACTTATATGAAAACATTTATTTATGCATTGTTTTGCGTCTTGTGCGGAGTAGTAAGTGCAGCCTCTGTCCAATGAGCGCACCTTTGGCGGTAGAAAAAAAGAGTGGTTTAACTGTAAATGCACCACAGGACTGCTTCTAAAATGCCCATAAAATGTGGTACATGTCCCCTGCATGTTTGAAAACATAGCAAAACACTGCAGGTAGGAGCATGATAATATGAATGTGCAGTAAATGAGTGTCTCTGTATAGTACACGCAAAATGTTTATTTAAATCAGGTGGTCTGCGCCCCTTTTCAATTGCACTTGCAGTCTTAGTAAATCGCATTCAACACGCCCACTAATATAGTACACACTATTTTATAGATTGCACACGCTTTTTAGGGCGTGGTCTTTGAATCTTAGTAAATCGGGCCCTTTGTATCTAAAGGGGTTTGAATACTTGGTAAATACAACAAAAAAGTTGCTATGTTTGCAACACTGATCCATACGTCTTCCAATTCTCTGGCAGACGCGGTCCATATGCGCTGTGTTAAGAAGCCGAGTTACGATGCATACTGCCACCTAACGGGTTGCGCTAAATGTATATGTCACAGGCCACCACAAATAAATGAATGAATGTGAATCACTGATAATATGGGTTGGAACACTAACCAGTAACTTTTTGTAGATTGTCAAGTAAGCATGTTTACAAATACTAATATTGAACTGCTTTTGTTAGAGCAAGCAGCGAGGCTCAAGAAGATGGAGGAAGACGAGAAAAAAAAGAAAATCGCATTCAGGAAAAAGGTGAGCACTGCATTTAGGTCATATTATTCTTTGTTTTTTTGCAGAGTAATACTAAACTGCTTCTTTCACCGTTTAAGATGGAGAAAGAAGTGTCAGATTTAATCCAAGACAGTTTACAACAGAAGCGCAAGTACAACCCAATGGGGAAGATTGAGAGGAGTATATTGTAAGGTGTCTTCAAGTTGGATTATTTGAGTCTTTAGAGAAGAAATTTAGTGTTTTTTGCACAGGCACGATGTCGCTGAAGTGGCAGGTCTGACTTCATTTTCTTTTGGGGAGGACGAGGAGAGCCGTTACGTTATGTTGTTCAAAAAGGTTGGCCGAAGACCAGTAGATGTTGACTTAGTTGAGGCAATGTGTTTAGTTTCTACTTTGTGCTCTTGTAGGAGTTTGCGCCGTCCGATGAGGAGTTGGAAGCTTATCGCAAAGGAGAGGAGTGGGATCCGCAGTTGGCAGAGCAGCGCCGCAGGCTAAAAGTAAGTACAGGAGCGTTCCAAAATATTATACGCGAGCATTTGCATAATTTAAAACTTGGAACGCCACAATTAGATTTGGCACTACCCGTTCGTTTGCCCTCCCTCAGGAACACATTATATGTCTGGAAACACGAGCTGTAGTTATAATTTCATACAGTAGCTTGCACCTGCTAACTCTTACTGTGCTTCTTAACACTCATATGCAAATCCATTGTGGTCGACATAAGTACACATAAAACAAGCCAATGGTGTTCAAAATGTGAATTTCTATCAGGCTGCTGCATACACAGAAACGTATGCGCAATATTTTGTAATATGATGATGATAATCAACCTTGTTGGTCTGTCACGTCAATACTGTGCTGCTAAGAGTAAAAAGTACTGTCTTTCTTTGCCAACGTAGGAGCAGGCGGCGCTGGAAGAAGAGGCATCCCGGCAGTCCAACAAGTCTGAGGCGTGTCCCAACTCTAACTACAGAGACAAGTACAGTCACCTGATCGGAACATCTGCAGCCAAAGATGCAGCGCACACGCTCGAAGCCAACCAAGCGTACGGATGTGGTGAGTGTTGCCATTGGTGCCCCACTAGGCTTAAATCAGTTAATCGAACATTAAATGAAAACAAACTCGATAACTTTGCTGGCATCCATAAATTGCCAGGGTGCAAGAGGGTTCCCAGCACTTGGACAATTTTATTCCATAGCAGAATTAAAGTACCATAATGGAAAAACAAGTTGACTTTGTAAGTTTAATTGTGTTTCATTCTATCTATTAAACCATATCCAATTGTATTTTACAATTTGCAAAATATGTGAAATATCTCGAAATGCTGCATTTGCCCCAAAAATCTAAAAGTTGTTCATCTGTGACATTCAATTTATACCCAGAGATGGAGACAGAGACACGACAACCAAAGACGGAGTCTGTAGGCAGCAACTTTTCCCTTTAACCCTTCATGTGGATTATGATTATTTTTAATCTAAAATATATATACATCCCATCAGTCGTCGTCGCAGAGATTGTACAGTAAGCGAATATTTTATCTAGGGCTGCAACAACTAATCGATTAAATCGATTAAAATCGATTATAAAAATAGTTGCCGATTAATTTAGTCATCGATTCGTTGGATCTATGCTATGCGCATGCGCAGAAGCTTTTAAAAAAAAATAAAATTTTTATATATATATATTTTTTTTAAATTTTTTAAATAAACATTTATTTATAAACTGCAACATGTACAAACAGCTGAGAAACAATAATCAAAATAAGTATGGTGCCAGTATTCTGGGTTTTTTCAATAAAATACTGGAAAGGATAGAAATGTAGTTTGTCTCTTTTATCCGACTATTAATCGATTAATCGAAGTAATAATCGACAGATTAATCGATTATCAAATTAATCGTTAGTTGCAGCCCTAATTTTATCATATTCCTAGTTTGTATTTCTTCATTAGCACTTAGCAATAGTGTTTCACTGAAGCTGGATCTGTTTAGCACACAGCTTTTAAAACTTGTAGATCACCCTCCTTCTTTTCAGGCTAAAAAATATAAGGTTGTGGATCATATTATTTTCCAAAGTAATTGTTGTTGGCTCCCATGAAAGCCGCAAGATTACTGTGTTGGTGGTGGGGAAAGGAACTGTGGTCCCCCTCGATACATTACGGATCACATGACTGGCTTGCCCATTATCTCTCAAAATGACTTGGGAATCACAGTGAGATTTATACTATTTTGATCATATCTATTTACTCGCAAACTTTGTAAGTCTTTTGGTGTTATAAATGAGACAGTAGCTTCTATACAGAGGCCACTTGTTTTTCCATTTTACTGGTACTTTAAATGAACGCAGTGAACTTTCTTATCAGCATTCCACAATCTTTGTCTCTGTGGGTAGAGGTAGGACCTCTAGTTTACACACAGGATGCACAGTGAGAAGTTAGTCAGAAGCCCCGCAAGATAATACAAATTTGGAGGAAAATTTAATTGCAAGGCCAAATGTTCCTGTGTGGGAACATTTCGGCAGGATGAGCCCATCAACATGGATAAATGAGCCAGTATGCCAAATTTATTGGAAAGTGATGCCAACAAAAAAGACAACAAAATAAACCACATGACCTAGTTTTTCCAACAGAAAAATAAAACTGCACTTCAAGATGTTCAATATTTATTGAAGTTACATTTTTGCGAACAGAGATTGAGAGTCCATTTTATTTTTGTTTGTTTACTAATTTAGGATAATTATGTACTTGACCTTCCAATTACAATGCTGAAAAAATGAATTGTGTTTAAAGGGAATACTTGCATTATTACAAACCCCGTTTCCATATGAGTTGGGAAATTGTGTTAGATGTAAATATAAACGGAATACAATGATTTGCAAATCCTTTTCACCCCATATTCAATTGAATGCACTACAAAGACAAGATATTTAGAGTTCAAACTCATAAACTTTATTTTTTTTTTTGCAAATAATAATTAACTTAGAATGTCATGGCTGCAACACGTGCCAAAGTAGTTGGGAAAGGGCATGTTCACCACTGGGTTACATGGCCTTTCCTTTTAACAACACTCAGTAATTGTTTGGGAACTGAGGAGACACATTTTTGAAGCATATTTTCCATTCTTGCTTGATGTACAGCTTAAGTTGTTCAACAGTCCGGGGGTCTCCGTTGTGGTATTTTAGGCTTCATAATGCGCCACACATTTTCAATGGGAGACAGGTCTGAACTACGGCAGGCCAGTCTAGTACCCGCACTCTTTTACTATGAAGCCACGTTGATGTAACACATGGCTTGGCATTGTCTTGCTGAAATAAGCAGGGGCGTCCATGGTAACGTTGCTTGGATGGCAACATATATTGCTCCAAAACCTGTATGTACCTTTCAGCATTAATGGCGCCTTCACAGATGTGTAAGTTACCCATGTCTTGGGCACTAATACATAGGGATGATGTTTGATAAGAAATTATCGAGTTCGAGCCTATTATCGAATCCTCTTATCGAACCGATTCCTTATCGATTCTCTTATCGAGTCTAGATAGGTTGTTGTATATGGAAAAAAACACACAATATTTGGTTTAACAAAAGCACCCTTTTATTATATAAGAAAAATAATAAATAAATAATAAAATAATAATAAAATCTAATAAATAAATAAATATTGACTGTTACCCCCCTAAAAAAATAAAATAAAATAAATACATATTGACTGTTGTTACCCAAAATATATTAAGGGGCGGCGTGGCGAAGTTGGTAGAGTGGCTGTACCAGCAATCGGAGTGTTGCTGGTTACTGGGGTTCAATTCCCACCTTCTACCTTCCTAGTCACGTCCGTTGTGTCCTTGGGCAAGACACTTCACCCTTTGCCTCTGATGGCTGCTGGTTAGCGCCTTGCATGGCAGCTCCCGCCATCAGTGTGTGAATGTGTGTGTGAATGGGTAAATGTGGAAATACTGTCAAAGCGCTTTGAGTACCTTGAAGGTAGAAAAGCGCTATACAAGTATAACCCATTTATCATTTATCATTTTAAGAAAAACAAATATATACAGTAACACAAAAACAACCTGTCTCTGTGATCACTATAGGTGTATAAATAATACTATAGTGTTAAATAAAATCAGTCCCTTGGGCACAAAACTGAAAATAATACAGCTCTCCAAAAAGTGCACTTCTGCTGCTATTTGACATAACTGTTTGTTATGATGCTTTGACATTTTTGCACTTTATTTCTTTATTGAAATAAAATTCTATGAAGAGAAAAGTTGTTTGCAAATGTGGTTACAATGCTAAAAAAATGAAAAGTTAAAGCTAAAAAAAGAAATACACTTTATTGAGTTAACAGTATTTCTTTATAGGGAGAAAGATGTGATGTTATGAGTTAGGGAATATAACAACTACACTACCCAGCATTCAACGGGAGTGACGAGCATGCGCGGTAGCTCCGAAAAGTGTTGTTGCGTGTCGCCACCAGGCAGCTAAGAATGAGGTTATGAGCACGCTGTGAAAGTAAACGTCAAGAACTCAGCCAACACGCCTTGTCTGCATTATTTATAACTAGACAGACAACACATATACAGTGTGATTTTGTTTTGTTTACCAGGAAACAACAACAAAAGTTAAAAAAGGGAGATGTCATATATGTATGTGCTGCGGTTGCTTTAAGAACGTTGCGACAGCTGCCGTAAAGGAGGTGCGTTGCTAGCCTGGTTGCTATGTTTCCGGTTGGTCGTAAAAGTGTTTGTCATGTGTTTGTACCCTGCTCAAATCTCTCAGTAAAGTTATTCATTGGATTATACCTTTTTGTTTTGAACTTTATTACACCTTGGAGCGCTTTCCCTATCTGCTCCTAATGACTGAGCTACGTGACGTAATTTCTTGTGATGTCTCACGGGGCATTTCTGGTCGGGACGGGATTGGTCCCAGGGATTCGAATAAAGAACCAACTCTTTTTCTTTACTATAGTGGTCTCGATAACGGGCACCGGTTCTCAAAAAGGGATTCGAGTCAGAGGACTCCGTTTTTTTCTTATCGAACAACCGGGAAAACCGGTTTCGAGTATCATCCCTACTAATACACTCCCATACCATCACAGATGCTGGCTTTTTAACTTTGCGCCTACAACAATCCGGATGGTTATTTTCCTCTTTGTTCCGGAGGACACGACGTCCACAGTTTCCAAAAACAATTTGAAATGTGGACTCGTCAGACCACAGAACACTTTTCCACTTTGTATCAGTCCATCTTAGATGAGCTCAGGCCCAGCGAAGCAGACAGCGTTTCTGGGTGTTGTTGATAAACGGTTTTCGCCTTGCATAGGAGAGTTTTAACTTGCACTTACAGATGTAGCGACCAACTGTAGTTACTGACAGTCGGTTTCTGAAGTGTTCCTGAGCCCATGTGGTGATATCCTTTGCACACTGATGTCGCTTGTTGATGTAGTAAAGCCTGAGGGATCGAAGGTCACGGGCTTAGCTGCTTACGTGCAGTGATTTCTCCAGATTCTCTGAACCCTTTGATGATATTACGGACCGTAGATGGTAAAATCCCTAAATTCCTTGCAATAGCTGGTTGAGAAAGGTTTTTCTTAAACTGTTCAACAATTTGCTCACGCATTTGTTGACAAAGTGGTGAGCCTCGCCCCATCCTTGTTTGTGAATGACTGAGCATTTCATGGAATCTACTTTTGGTAGAGTGGCCGTGCCAGCAATCGGAGGGTTGCTGGTTACTGGGGTTCAATCCCCACCTTCTACCATCCTAGTCACGTCCGTTGTGTCCTTGGGCAAGACACTTCACCCTTGCTCCTGATGGCTGCTGGTTAGCGCCTTGCATGGCAGATCCCGCCATCAGTGTGTGAATGTGTGTGTGAATGGGTGAATGTGGAAATACTGTCAAAGCGCTTTGAGTACCTTGAAGGTAGAAAAGCGCTATACAAGTATAACCCATTTATCATTTATACCCAATCATGGCACCCACCTGTTCACCTGTGGGATGTTCCAAATAAATGTTTGATGAGCATTCATGAGCTAGTCAGGTTACTTCTAGACCTCCAACCCAGATCCCACCTCACTCCTACCCACTTCTCTAAAGTGGGCTGGCTCAAGGTGGAGGACAGAGTTAAACAACTTGCACTGAGCCTAGTCTATAAAATCCGCTACACCTCCCTGATACCGAAGTACATGTCAAACTACTTCCTTAACGTAAATGACCGCCATAACCACAACACCAGGGGGTGCTCCACTAACCACGTTAAACCCAGATTCCAAACTAACAAAGGTCTTAACTCATTCTCTTTCTATGCCACATCAATGTGGAATGCGCTCCCAACAGGTATAAAAGAAAGGGCATCTCTATCCTCCTTCAAAACCGCTATAAAAGTTCACCTCCAGGCAGCTACAACCCTAAACTAACACCCTCCCCGGATTGCTAATAATCAAATGTAAACAATCAAATGCAGATTCTTTTTCTTATGCCTTCTGATCTCTCTCTCTCTCTCTCTCTCTCTCTCTCTCTCTCTCTCTCTCTCTCTCTCTCTCTCTCTCTCTCTCTCTCTCTCTCTCTATGTCCACTACTTGATGTCCATATCCCCACCCCCCCCACCCCCCCACCCCACCCCCCCTCCACACTCCTGATTGTAAATAATGTAAATAATTCAATGTGATTATCTTGTGTGATGACTGTATTATGATGATAGTATATATGATAGTATATATCTGTATCATGAATCAATTTAAGTGGACCCCGACTTAAACAAGTTGAAAAACTTATTCGGGTGTTACCATTTAGTGGTCAATTGTACGGAATATGTACTTCACTGTGCAACCTACTAATAAAAGTCTCAATCAATCAATCAATCAATTCCTCAACTTTATCAGTATTTATTGCCACCTTTCCCAACTTCTTTGTCACGTGTTGCTTGCATCAAATTCTAAAGTTAATGATTATTTGCAACAAAAAAAAAAAGTTTATCAGTTTGAACATCAAATATGTTGTCTTTGTAGCATATTCAATTAAATATGGGTTGAAAATGATTTGCAAATCATTGTATTCCGTTTATATTTACATCTAACACAATTTCCCAACTCATATGGAAACAGGGTTTGTACATTATTTCTATATATTGTGATTACATTAGTGCTTAATTTGGTCTCAAAATAATGCTGACGATAATATTGTTAATCAACCCAGGCCTATGCACTACCCCCATCAGTGACCTCTTTTTTCAAATTAATTTTCATCATTTAGTGCCGGTGGCCAACAAGAGGGACACTCGCTCCATAGAAGAAGCCATGAATGCCATCCGAGCGAAGAAGCGGCAGAAGCTGGAAGACGACACAGGCGCACACAGCAGCACTTCTTGAGTCTCTCTGTGTGTTCGTGCGTGTGGGCGCTTGTGCAATGTGATCCCTGTCTATAAATGCAATATTGTGTTCTACTTCAGAGACAGTATGTACGGCAGGTGGAGGCTCCTTTCTGAGACACTCAGTGTTTCTGCTTTTCTGGCAAGTAACACATGGGACAGTATGAGGAACGCGCTTTTATAACGTGGTGTTACCTCAAATCATTTTAATGCAGATTCTCTTAGTATTATCACAACATTTTTTACAAGGGCACTGTTACTGCCTGTATTCTATTAAATATATTTTGACCCATTTCCACCCATTTTAATCTCGTTCAAAACTCAAGATTAATATTGACTCAACACTCTTTGTATGACATGTATGAATTTTAAAATTCAGGGATTTTTTTGCTTCTTTTGTTTGTGAGCAACCGCCTCTCCATGATGTCATGTCATAAACGCAGGCGATGACTAGAGATGGATTGCTGTGATCGATACGTTTGATTGAACTTCTATTGTTGGTTATTGTCTCAGAGAATGATATGTCTGGGATTTCTAAGAAGATGTCTGTGCTGTTTTAGCCCTATGTGTATTAAAATAGAGGATGTTACTTTGCTTTGTCATTCAATAATTTCCCTTTTACATAACATTGTTATTATGGGTGTAGAGCTGCCTCTAATATTTTCTTTACTCAGCAGCCAAAAACATCTCAAATTGTATCCACAATTATGGAAGTATTGTTCCATGTTCACTTACAAAGCATGCGAGCAGGGTCCCTAAGCCCCCCTCCCATAACAACAAATGCTCACCTTTTTTTAATACTTTTTTTTTTAATGTGAAACACTTTTTTTTATACCTTTTTAATCAAACTTGAATTTAATTGGGCGCATGTTTAGTAGTAAAACAACATAAAGAGAAATAAATTGTTTAATAATTAGTTTTTTTAGTGCAAAATAACTCAACATAATTAAAAACACATTTGCATATCTTTCTCTCATCTCCACCCAGGTTTGGATTCCAGTTTGACTGTTTACCAGCACACTAACACTCGTAAACAGTATTATCAGTGACATAGCAGAAAGGGGCTAAGAATAAGTTTGTGGCAACATTTTATATGAAACACCCTGTCTTTCATTAATTCACGTTTTATATGCACTTACTGACCATTTGTGCATATAGGGAGGGGTGACACTGCATGCAAGATATTTTTTGTTTTTATTACTTTATTACAATGATTTCACAAAATTATACAAAATCATGTCCTTAAAAAAAAAAATACAGTGAATGTCGAAGAGGAAAAAAGTGGGAATGCCACAAAATAATACAACAAAACATGTAAAATATATATTGATAATCATATTTAAATTTAATGATGTTGAATACTATGATTCAAATGTGATTTTTTTTATATGCTAGAAATTACACTTTTTAATATCAGATTTTCTGTTATTTCATATTTATATTACTGGCTCGCTGACAACAAGCTATCCATCCACTTGGGTAAAACAGAATCCATCCTGTTTGGGTCCCACATCAAACTTAAGAGAGTCAATGACTTCACCATAAAAGTAGGTGACAGTGTCATCACCAGGAAAGATGAGGTCACCTACCTAGGTTCCATTCTAGAGGCTAACCTTTCCTGTGATAAAATGGCAACCAAGGTAATCAAAAAGGTTAACCAACGAACGAGATTTCTCTACAGAATTTCCTCTCCGGTCAACAAAAGCACCTTGAGGATTCTGCCGGGAACTCTCGTTCAACCCTTTTTCGATTACGCATGCACCTCCTGGTACCCTAGCACCTCCAAAACCCTCAAATCTAAACTCCAAACATCTCAGAACAAGCTAGTCAGGTTACTTCTAGACCTCCACCCCAGATCCCACCTCACTCCTACCCACTTCTCTAAAGTGGGCTGGCTCAAGGTGGAGGACAGAGTTAAACAACTTGCACTGAGCCTAGTCTATAAAATCCGCTACACCTCCCTGATACCGAAGTACATGTCAAACTACTTCCTTAACGTAAATGACCGCCATAACCACAACACCAGGGGGTGCTCCACTAACCACGTTAAACCCAGATTCCGAACTAACAAAGGTCTTAACTCATTCTCTTTCTATGCCACATCAATGTGGAATGCGCTCCCAACAGGTATAAAAGAAAGGGCATCTCTATCCTCCTTCAAAACCGCAATAAAAGTTCACCTTCAGGCAGCTACAACCCTAAACTAACACCCTCCCCGGATTGCTAATAATCAAATGTAAACAATCAAATGCAGATACTTTTTCTTTTTCTTATGCCTTCTGATCTCTCTCTCTCTCTCTTTCTCTCTCTCTCTCTCTCTCTCTCTCTCTATGTCCACTACTTGATGTCCATATCCCCCCCCCCCTCCACACCCCTGATTGTAAATAATGTAAATAATTCAATGTGATTATCTTGTGTGATGACTGTATTATGATGATAGTATATATGATAGTATATATCTGTATCATGAATCAATTTAAGTGGACCCCGACTTAAACAAGTTGAAAAACTTATTCGGGTGTTACCATTTAGTGGTCAATTGTACGGAATATGTACTTCACTGTGCAACCTACTAATAAAAGTCTCAATCAATCAATCAATCAATCAATCAATGTTTTAATATTTATTAAAATTGGTGTCTATACATTTAATGCCCTGTGAGTAGTTTTTAATAGAAAAAAAAACAAAGTAGTTAATTATTTTCAATAATGAAGACATCGCGTTCTGACTGCAACTATAATGTATGAAGGTAATATTAATTCCATGTACATTTTGTACGACGACTGAGTTCGTCATGCTATGACGTTGTGTGTCCTGCAGGGTGCGCCATAGCTCGGCCAAGCACAAGAAGTATCTCCACCTTTTGATTCCGGCAGAAACACACACGACTATTTGACTTGTGCTGTCAAAGGGAAAGGATCACGCACATGTTGGGGATGAACAATGAAGTCCTTGCTGGTGTCCTTAATGCTGGTCTGGTGTGCAGCTGCTCAGCTGAGAGTCCGCAAAGGTAAAGACTGAACCTTCAAGTCGATCTTCTCCAGACGTGCGGAGCTTTTTGGAAAGAACAAGATCTCGCCGTGGTTTAGTGAAGATTTTTTTTCTCTCTCCCAAACTTGTCTTCTCTTAGAGTGGGCATTTCCTGTGGATTTGACTTAATTCTTGCATCATTAGGTCATATGCAGATGTTTCTTCTTATTTGTACCACCAAGGCTCGGGGGCGGCATGCACTTTTAAAGACAAGACCTTCAACCCGGGAGACAGCTGGCATCCTTTTCTGGAGCCCTTTGGACTGATGCTCTGCATGCGCTGTTTCTGCACTGAGGTACTCATGCTTTGTTTCAACTATCAAAAGATAATGTTTTATATATATATATATATATATATATATATATATATATATATATATATATATATATATATATATATATATATATATATATATATATATATATATATATATATATATATATATATATATATATACATATATATATATATATATATATATATATATATATATATATATATATATATATATATATATATATATATATATATATATATATATATATATATAAGAGATGTCTATCGGAAATTATCGGTTTAGTTTTTTTTATTATCGGTATCGTTTTTTTAAATTTTATTAAATCAACTTAAAATACACAAGATACACTTACAATTAGTGCACCAACCCAAAAAACCTCCCTCCCCCATTTACACTCATTCACACAAAAGGGTTCTTTCTTTCTGTTATTAATATTCTGGTTCCTACATTATATATCAATATAT
The DNA here is from genome assembly GCF_033978785.1 of Entelurus aequoreus. NCBI lineage: Eukaryota > Metazoa > Chordata > Actinopteri > Syngnathiformes > Syngnathidae > Entelurus > Entelurus aequoreus. The sequence continues at coordinate 30,421,693 of NC_084735.1, read as the reverse complement.
ATCAATACAGTCTGCAAGGGATACAGTCTGTAAGCACACATGATTGTGCGTGCTGCTGGTCCACTAATAGTACTAACCTTTAACAGTTAATTTTACTCATTTTCATTAATTACTAGTTTCTATGTAACTGTTTTTATAATGTTTTACTTTCTTTTTTATTCAAGAAAATATTTTTCATTTATTTATCTTATTTTATTTTATTATTTTTAAAAAAAAGGACCTTATCTTCACCAGATCTGGTTGTCCAAATTAGGCATAATAATGTGTTAATTCCACGACTGTATATATCCGTATCGGTTGATATCGGTATTGGTAGATATCGGTATCTGTAATTAAGAGTTGGACAATATCGGCATATCGGATATCGGCAAAAAGCCATTATCGGACATCCCTAATATACTGTATATATATGTGTGTGTATATATATATATATATGTGTGTGTATATATATATATATATATATATATATATATATATATATATATTATATAAATACACATACACTAAATTGGCCCTAGTGTGTGAGTGTGAATGTTGTCTATCTGTGTTGGCCCTGCGATGAGGTGGCGACTTGTCCGGGGTGTACCCCGCCTTCCGCCCGATTGTAGCTGAGATAGGCTCCAGCGCCCCCGCGACCCCGAAGGGAATAAGCGGTAGAAAATGGATGGATGGATATATATATATATGTGTGTGTATATATACATATATGATATATGAGGTGTGACAAGAAACTCCATTCTGTGTTGCAGATGGGTCATGTGAGATGCAGTAAGATGAAATGTCCTCCTCTGCCATGTGACAAGCCAGTAGCAGATCCTCACCAGTGTTGTCCAAGATGCACAGGTAGACCTGCACCTTCCTTACCATGTGTCTTGTGCCCTATTATATCTTCATTAGACTAGTTTTATTACCTATGGCGATATAAAAGCTCTATTGGAACTGCTATGTTTATTATTATTATTATTATTATTCTTTCTTTCTTTTTTTTTTTAGTTTATTTCGAACATGAACACACTTACAGTATAATAAATCACACAATTTCATATAATTTCTCTTCACATCATGTCCGAAAAGGAGTAGGAAGAAGCAAAGCTTATTTAATCCTACCCCTTTCCCACTTCAGAGCGTTTACATATACATATGTTCATTTAATGTCTTCTTTTTGTAACACAATTACATCAGTGAATGATTAATACAGCAGTTCTTGCAATATACAATTAAGTCAGTCATGATTAACATACTGAGATGAAGAATAAGGTTGAAGGTATTTCTCATAATTCTTCTTCCTTGTACTTTGTAAGCACTATTAATTTGAACAACCTCTTGAACTGGATCATATCAGTACATTGTTTAACTTGTGTGCTTAATCCATTCCATAGTTTAATTCCACATACTGATATGCTAAAGGTCTTAAGTGTTCTACGTGCATACATATTATTATTATTATTATTATTATTATACACAAGTGTTTTCCTGGCATTTTTAACATGCATGAAAAATCACTAAAATTTGCATGGGCATCAGGCCCGGTGAAAAATATCACTCACTAGCGAGACGTTTATCATGTCAGGACGCACAAGAATGTATCAAAAAGTTGTTTGTAAACAAACAAGAAGTCAGCCATGTTGGTTTGAACCAGCTATTTTGGGACTAAATCAGGGGTCGAATTTTGACGAACTCCTCCAAGGGATTTTCGTAACTCGGAGCTAACCACTGAAAATATGGAGGCGAGTCATCCAGACATGCCCGTGTTTCTCCTTCCGTCTGTACAGACGCTTGTGGAAATCCCACATGAATACCTTAAGAGAAAGCGATTGCAGCTATTTCGGATACAACACTTCTCAGACGGCAAGAGAACTTCCGAATGTCCAGGTCAGCTGTGATTCTACTTACGAGAATGCGGGCTCCCGTGGATGTGATAAAAAAGGTAGCGTGTGCTTTGTATTACCTGGCTGTCGAGGGAAGACTACGTAAACCGGGGAATGCTTTTGGACTGGCAAAGCAGACTGTAACAGTTATTGTCCACCATGTATGTCGCGGACTCAAAGTCTAGGTCCAGAGTATATAAAGTCACCAAAAAGGAATGGACCATGAAGGTGAAGGCAAAAGAGTGAGGAGTCTTCTGACCAGATATCTAGATCCCTATATTGATTGTTGCAAAATGTTCTTTATCACATTGTTTACTTTCACATGTCCATTAAAGATTTGATTAATTTATGATGGCTCAGGTGTGATTCACTACAATAGGGCCCCACAGCACACTGGATTCCAGTTAATTGAAATACCACAACACTGGATATTGTCCAGATAAGTTACATTTAATTTAAGAACTTGCACACAAAGCAACACTGGAGGTGACTATGACGTGTGCTTTTTCCACGCATGCGTACTAGATCGCGTTGCGCCGGCTGACGGCGGGGGCGAGGGGGTCTTAAACGACCATTGTGTGTGTGTGGATAAGGTTAGGTAGGATTTACCCTGGATAACCTTAGTGTAGAAGGGGCCGAAAAGAGCCCAAAAGCCAGTCACAGATACGAGACAGATGGGGGATTACAATCATTTTACGCCATTGGAGGTGAACTTTGATAATGAGTCTTACTATTCACCAGAAAAATGTTAACATTAACACCTCTACTCCTTCATCCTATTTGGTGCGTATGATGAATAAGACACCTTGAAGCACTTCTTGAATTAGTCAGGAAATAATCCAAAAACGTTTAGTTACAGAGGCGTTGAAATTGGTATTGTTTACGTTTAAACTGATACTGATCGGTACTTTTCAAAAATGCAATAATTGAATTACAATATGTTGTTGTGTCTTAGATAAACCGAAGGTCCCAGCGGCCCTGAGAGCTCCAGTGAAAGTGTGCAGATATAATGGAAGTATTTATCAACCAGGAGAGACCTTCACCAAACACGACCTTCCTGCAAAGCCAAGAAACCAGTGTGCCATGTGCTCATGCTCTGTGAGTCATTCATCACTTTCATTTATTGTGTAAAATACAAGTGTTTTCATCTTGTTACACTAGATCAGGGGTCACCAACGCGGTGCCCGCGGGCACCAGGTCGCCCGTAAGGACCAGATGAGTCGCCCGCGGGCCTGTTCTAAAAAAATTTTTTAAAAATAAAAATTAAAATTAAAATTAAATCTACATAGAAAAAACACAAGATACACTTTCAATCAGTGCATCAACCCAAACAACCTCCCCCATGCACACTCATCCACACCCACTCACACAAAAGGGGTTATTTCTTTCTGCTACCAATATTCTGGTTCCCACAACATAGACAACATCTGCAAGGGACACAGTCCCTGAAGCACACATGATTGTATAGGCTGCTGGTCCACTAACATTTTCATTAATTACTATTTTTTATGTAATTATTTTTATATTGTTTTACTTTCTTTTTTATCCAAGAAAATGTTTTTTATTTATTTATCTTATTTTATTTTATTTTTAAAAAAAGGGCCTTATCTTCAACAGACCAGGTTGTCAATGAAATTAGATTTGTTTAAAGGGTTTTTTAAACCAGGCCCAGTCCAGATAATGTCCAAGTCGGACTCAGCAACACACACCTTCATTCATGTACACAGAAAAAAATTAGGGAACACAACAGATTGCATATAATTTATAAACAAAATTACATGTTCAAAATAAGCATTTATGTACAGTCCAGATTATGTCCAGGTCACTCAAATTAGGGAACACAACAACAGATATCATATAATCTATAAACATAATTATACTTTCAAAATAAGCCTTTGAGGACTTCTCATCTTTTTTTTAATGTTTTTTGGCATCATTATCGTTTTCAACCATGTAACTTTCTAGAGTTAGAAAATACTGAATAAATGTTTTAAAGAAAGTAATACTAAGTGAATATCTGTTTTTGGCCTTAAAAATAAACCTTTTACCGAGTACTATAATTAAATTGACTAAATCATGATTGTCAATGAACTCTCCTAAAATAACAGAAACCACATCAAGCAATAAACAAACCAATCCTTAAACACATTTTTTCAACTTCCACCCAAAACAAAGACACAATATGACAATACCAAAACAAATGCAGGGTGGATTCAGGCTCCTGACAACAGAATCGGCAATCATCTGACTCTGTCATATTCCATAATTTTAACATTTTCCCTGTGGGTAAGAAGTTATAAATAATTTTAATTTGAAAATAACGATTTTGCACATCGATAGTAGTTTTATATATTAGTTTTAATATGGCATCCCATGGCAACGGGCAGTCAAAAAAGTCCTCCCATTTTCCATATGTGTTGTATGGGGCAGCCTTTAAAGATTTCTTTATTAAATAAAAATTATATATTTTTCTATTTATTTTAGTTCCTTTGTGCCAACTAGAATTTCTTATTAGAGATTTACAAACTAATAATTTAGTAGTTCCATAATTAATTATTTGTTTCCATCTTTTCCCAATTACTCCAGTTAGTTGATAAAATGAAAAGCTTGAGCAAGCATCACCATACATAGTTCTAAATTCATCATACTTCATAATTTTACCATTCTCATTGATAATATCATTGACAAAAATGATTCCTCTTTCAAACATATTTTTCCAAAAGAAAGGCTTTCCATCTATTACAATATTAGAGTTCATCCATATTATCTGCTGCAAAATATTGTCTCTTTTTTCTGGCACATAAAATTGAAAACACCACTATGAGTGGATTGTTTCCTTTAGGAACCCCGCCATGTTTCCCAGCAGACTCTCTACATAAGAAAAATGGGAGGGGATCACTTGTAAAAAAGGATACAATTTCTTTTGATACAGTACATGTTTTTTGTCCAACAGGACATTTGTGTACCACTCAATGTTTAAATACATCTTTGGAACAATTGATGCTTTTAAAGACAGACACATAGCTTCAAGGTTGAGAAGTTTCAGGCCCCCATATTCATACTCTTCGTACAAAACCTTTCTTTTAATCTTTTCTGGTTTGCCGTTCCAGACAAAATCGAAGACCCTCCGCTCATAAATCTTAAAAAAGTTTTGTGATGGAGCTGGTAATGACAAAAACAAATAAATAAATTGAGGAATAATTAACGAGTTGGCAATAGACATTTTACCATACAAGGTTAGGGATTTCCCTTTCCATAACTGCATAATTTTGTCCATCTTTCTTAGCCGATTATCATAATTTACTGAGCCTAGATCTTCCAGATTTTCTGGGACAACAACACCAAGTATGTTAACTGGTCCATCTGTCCACAAAAAAGGCACTTTGCATTCCATTCGAAAGGACGTTCCCTTTAGATTTCCGATCCTTAACATTTTACATTTATCATAATTAAGCTTAAGGCCAGATTGCTGTGAAAATATGTCCAAAAGATTAAGAAAGTTCCGCAAACAATGAGGAAAAATCTTATCTTTGTGAATCAGCCTTTTCTGACATGAACTTCATCAAGAACAAACACAGAACACGCCTCACTGATGCACATCTGCAAGACTCACTCAGAGTTGCAGTGTCAAGTTACACACCAGAGTACAACACACTAGTTAACAGCATGCAATGCCAGGCTTCCCACTAACTGACAAAGAAACAGATAACAGATTTGGTGTCCAGTTCAAAGTGTGACATGATTTAAAAATTTGAGAGTTTACTTTTGTATTTTACATGAGTTATTATTTGTACAAACATGGTGCAAAGTAATTCATGATTTGTTAAAAAATGTTAGTGGCTAGCTAGTTAAAATGGGATATTGTGATTTCACAAGACTGTCTTAGAAGTGATCATTTGAAAATGTTCAATTTGAAAAATGTGCACTTGGAGAAAATATAAAAATAAAGTGTTGCATATTGATATTTATCTGTTTCTATATATATTTATTGTGAGAAATCATTAAGATGATCAGTGTTTCCACAAAGATAAATATCATTAATTATTAATAATAACAGAGTTAAAGGTAAATTGAGCAAATTGGCTATTTCTGGCAGTTTATTTAAGTGTGTATCAAACTGGTAGCCCTTCGCATTAATCAGTACCCAAGAAGTAGCTCTTGGTTTCAAAAAGGTTGGTGACCCCTGCACTAGATCTTCTCAAGGGACAATACTATAGAATTGAAACATGGATACACTTTGAAGCAGTCAGTGTACACGACTGCTTGAATCGCAGTATAGATTCACTATTCACCCGAAATGAGTCAACACAGACATTATTATCCCATTACTTTTGTCCAGTTTAATATTTGTGCCTTCACAATGGAGCTGTTCTTTTGGCTCGGCTTCCTAAAAAGAGCCGGTGGCTCTTTCGGCTCCCAAATGGCTCCTCAGATTTTTGTTGTTTTTAAAATGTATTACCAGAACACATCTATGATAGAACGCCTCGGGATCCCCCGAGAAGAGCTGGACGAAGTAACTGGGCAGAGGGAAGTCTGTGCTTCTCTGCTTAGGCTGCTGCCCCCGCGACCCGGCTTCGGATAAGTGTAAGATGATGGATAGATTTCTAATGTGAAAACACTAATTATTAGATTAGATTAGATTAGATAGTACTTTATTAATCCCCGAGGGGAAATTAGATTTTCAGCACAAACCCGTTCAAGATTAGACAAACAAACAGTGTACAGGGTTACAGAACAAGAACGCTGATGGGTCGTCATAAGGCGCCCCGTAAAAGATGGGAAAAAGGTAAACGCTGGGGGAGGATGAGTAAAACAATACAATCTAGACTTGGCTCCTAAGGGGGCCCAGTCTGGAGTGGGAACAAACCTCCATAGCAAAGCACATATACATATTACAACATACATCTCGAGACTTGCAACAGAGGGGAGGGAATGGGGGCTACGGTGGCGGGCTGCAGCTCTTCGGGCGCTGCCCAGCCGGCCATCACCCCTATGGGATTCGCGTCAAGGGCGTTGTATGGCGGTGGGGTATGTGTGTGTGGCGTATATTTTGTGTGGATGCATGTATGTGTGTAAGCCTGCCGCGTGTCTCTGTTCCGCGGCCTTGGTGTTCTTGCCAGTCAGTCCAAAGTCAACAACAACTGGTGTGTGTCCATGAGAGACAAGAAGGGAGTTTGTTGTGTCTTCGCCGCAGTGTCCTTGGGGAAAGTCTCGAAGCCAGGGAAACAATCCAAGTTAGAATGTTTTGTAATCAAATCAAAATGACTTATTTATTTGTATTTATATATATATATATTACCATAAAAACAAATGATAAACTACAAAAACAAACCCATTTCAATTAGACAAAATGTGCAATTTGATTGTGTGTACTATTTATATATTTACAACTATTTTCAGCGAAAGAGCAACAACACATTACACAACTAGATATACTTTAAGATGTGCAAAATTAAAAAAATAAATTTTTTTGGCTAGTCTTTTGAGAACATTGGCATTAAAAAAACACAAATTATCTCAGCTTTTGTTTTCTGCTGTTCATTTTCCTCAACTTTCCAGTGTGTAGTCTCTAATTATGTAGCATCACTTTCTCATGCTCACTTGTCCCCCGCCCTCCTTTTCCTGTGCTTGTGTGTGTGTAATCCCTCCCTCTATAGATTGGTACCTTTCACGTTTGAACTGATACGGTATCAATGCCTTGGTACTCAATGATGCCAATTTAGTTTAACATTAACACTGTATTTTGTTTTCTTACGCTTTTGAGTCTCATTTGCAAGTTTGCATTCATTTCAGTTTGTCCGAGGTGTGTTGCTTGAGCCAGGAAGTAGTCTTTGCCATTAAATTGTCATTATTATACTTATTACACACTAGCTCTTTAGTTGTATTTTTTAAAATTTGAATGTGTTAAAATCGCCTTGTAAAGTCATCAATTCTAATCAGTAGCATATATATGGCATGTTCAATGTAAATTAGCCTCGAGCTAGCTTGGAAAAGTTGAGTGCTTTCTATCAGCCATACATGCTTTGTGGGCATGGGAAATTGCAACATTACCTAGACGGAGTCCGCTATGATTACGCCTGTTAGCCCGCCAAGTGCTTAAGCCGGTGCCGAATCTGCAACTGGACATGACGTCACATGCAACAAAGATATCCAAATATTGCACTGTTTAATTTTACGTGAATCAGTACATTGTACTGTAGTAGGGACGGGTACCCATTTCGGTACTTTAATAGGTGCCGACCGATTTCTGTCCTACCGAGTGTCGATTCACTTAAAGTCAGCTTCAAGAGGTAGTCACTTGAAATGGTTTTCACTTCACAGGTGTGCTTGAAGCTCATCGAGAGAATGCCAAGAGTGTGCCAAGCAGTAATCAGAGCAAAGGGTGTCTATTTTGAAGAAACTAGAATATAAAACATGTATTCAGTTATTTCACCTTTTTTTGTTAAGTACATAACTCCACATGTGTTCATTCATAGTTTTGATGCCTTCAGTGACAATCTACAATGTAAATAGTCATGAAAATAAAGAAAACACATTGAATGAGGAGAAGGTGTGTCCAAACTTTTGGCCTGTACTGTTTATATATATATATATATATATATATATATATATATATATATATATATATATATATATATATATATATATATATATATATATATATATATATATATATATATATATATATATATATATACTGTATGTGTGTGTGTGTGTCTGTCTGTATGTATGTGTATATACATATATATATATATATATGTATGTATGTATATATATATATGTATGTATGTATGTATGTATGTATGTATGTATGTATGTATGTATGTATGTATGTATGTATGTATGTATGTATGTATGTATGTATGTATGTATGTATTTGCATATATATATATGCATGTGTTTGTGTGTGTACTGTATATAATACGTAGCGCAGTGATTACAAACAATTGCCACCACAGTTGACATACTTCACACAAAAGTCATGATTTCTCCATAATTGATGGTCCAAATCTAATGAAGATTTTGGCAAAATGAGAGTAATTAATATGTTGTTTTTTTTGGTCGTTCTGTATTTTCTGAAGTACATTCCGCTGGCGGGAGCATGTTAGACAGTCAGCCGGTCACTAAGGACTGTAGTGGCGGAGTGCTTCAAATGCGGCCGCAAAATTGCCCCAAAATTATTCTTTGACAAAATAAAAGCATGTTATATTTTAAGTTTATGAGCTGTAGTATGTTTAGAACTGTAGTTAGACTCATCATTTGGGTTTATTTCGTCAGGAAAACTAACGTCAGAACAATTTGATTGCATGCATGCGAGTACAGCCGCAGACCTCCTTGGTGTGCGACATGGCGCCTGTCATTTAAAGTACCAGCAGAATGGAAAAACGGGTTGCTTCTATATTAAAGTAATTATCATATTTACCTGATTTATGACACCGAAAGACTTACAAAGTTTGCGAGTAAATAGATATGATTAAAATAGTATCAATCTCACAGAGATTCCCGAGCCATTTTGAAGGATACTGAGCTAGCCAGTCATGTGATCCGTGACGTAGAGGTAGGAACCGCAGACCCACTTCCTACCAACAACAATGCAAAGCATGAAGACTTTGTGAGAGGAAATAACGATTACTTCAGGACAAAGGATGGTCCAGAACCTTATATGTTTGATCCTGAATAAAAGGATCAAAAATATTAGAAGCGCTGCTAAACAGATCCAGCTTTAGTGAAACACTAAGCATTATGTAGCAATATTGCTAAGTGCTAAACAAGAAATACAAACTACAAACATAATAAAACAGCAAATTCAAAATGACCATCTGAAATTGTGGCATTTTGTGATGTTTATGCGGTTCAATGGGTACAATGAAACCTGCTCAGTAGCTTTGTGGTTAGAGTGTCCGCCCTGAGATCGGTAGGTCGTGAGTTCAAACCCCGGCCGAGTCATACCAAAGACTATAAAAATGGAACCCATTACCTCCCTGCTTGACACTCAGCATCAAGGGTTGGAATTGGGGGTTGAATCACCAAAAATGATTCCCGGGCGCGGCCACCTTTGCTGCTCACTGCTCTCCTCACCTCCCAGGGGCTGAACAAGGGGATGGGTCAAATGCAGAGGGCAGATTTCACCACATCTAGTGTGTGTGACAATCATTGGTATTTTAACTTTAACTTTTGAAACGCAATTGAGCATATCAAGTCAACTTGTTTTTCCACTCTACTGGTAAGTTTTCATACTCTTTCCCCGCACGGCTTTGCCGTAGTCTATACACTACTGCCATCTAACCAGTTGGAATTGCAACTGCATGCAAAGTTTACCGTATAATACTTGCAAATGAGACACACATGTTTAATAAAACAAGATGATAACTAGACAGCGCAGTGTAAAATTTACATTAATTAACACATTTGAGCACACACAAAAGCACTGAAAAATGCTTCAGTTGAGTACTGGTATCCATGCCCAGGTTGGGCCGTTGACTTCAAAGCTGGCTCCTGTTTTTCAAAGCTGGATCGTTTGATTGGGTGTTCCTCATCTGCATCTTATGTGTGTCATTGCATTGGACTGATGCATGAAGAGGATTTTTGTAGGAACTTAAAACTGTCATGAAACTACTATTTCACTGAAAAAATAAGGTCTATCCGTCCCCAAACCCCAGAGCTTCCTGGAACATGCACGGAAAAATGTTCAAACTTTAAAACCGCTGACGTTTTGTTCCCACTCCAGAATGGAAATATATTTTGCGCTATAAAAACCTGCCAACCAATCAGCTGCTCCTCTCCGGTCACGGCTGCAGACACCTGCTGCTTGCTGTGCAAAGGTAGGCCAAAGTCTTCCAGCTGACTAAAGAAGTATTTTCTAAAGCTGGAACAGGTTGGTCAGGGCCACACGAATACTAAATACTTCATTGTTCAAAACAGGTCAAGACTCCACTGGTGGATCTTCATCAGCAGAGGATGCAAACCAGCAGCTCAATAGAGGCGTCGTACGTCACGTCATCATGCATGTTTTGAAAATATTATTCAATCATTCCACACAACTCTTTTGTATGTGTGTTTCTAAAAAGAGGCACTCGCTGCAGCAGTGTTCTGCCGAGCAGGACGCGGCACGTTCCGACCAAACCGGCGTCTGGACTTCCCCCAGACGCCTCAGCCTCAGTGAACTTGACCTCAGAGGGGCTTCTGAGACCAGCGTGAAGATTTTAATGCAGCAGAAACACCAGAAAGGTTTGCAAAAGAGGCGTTTTTATATGATAAACATTTTATTACAAAACATTTAAATTAGGAATATATCTAATTGCGATTCATTGCATTTTATCAATAGTTAACTCATAATTATTCACAAATATAAGGTCTCTTTCATAAGTGGAACTTATTGAAATGTACATCCAACTGGGCAATTTGTTGGATTTATACAAATATTTGCTTATGAAACATTATGTATGTACCTTATATTTAACAGCTCAACGTAAAATGGACACCAACACTCTTTTAAAGGCACAGATGCAATACATATATATTTTACAATATATGACACATAACTATATATATGTATTTCTATACCTACGACTGGCGGAAATATTGTATACCTTTTTTTTGTAGCATGTTCTGGTTAAGTCTTTAATTACATAATGTTTAACAGGCTGAATATTAAATGTTATTAATAAATAATGGAGGTTAATACATTGCCATGCAGCCATATGAAGACCAATAACTTGTACATCTTGTAATGCACAGAACAACAGAACATCAGAAGCATTTATTTAGGTAGAAATATCACATTATATATATATATATATATATATATATATATATATATATATATATATATATATATATATATATATATATATATATATATATATATATATATATATATATATATATATGTATATATATGTGTGTGTGTATATATAGATATATACATGTATAGATACATATACATATATATATATATATATATATATATATATATATATATATATATATATATATATATATATATATATATATATATGTATATATATATATATATATATATATATATATATATATATATATACATAGAACTTTGCAAGCGACTTTACTGCTGTTAAAGGAAACCATCATTAACTCGCGTTAGCTTTGGCAGGCCTCATTTGAATGTATTTTCTATTTGTTTAAAAAAAAAATACAGCAGCAACAAAATAGGCTTTATTTAGATGAAAAGTGCACAACAAACAAAATCCATTATGCGATATCCACTATGTCTAGCAGGCGTTGTGGCGCCCTACTCTGTTTAGCGGTCCTTGAATGCATCGTAAAAACACCTCAGTTTTGTATTCCTTTGAGTATAGATCAGGGGTCACCAACCTTTTTGAAACCAAGGGCTACTTCTTGGGTACTGATTAATGCGAAGGGCTACCAGTTAGATACACACTTAAATAAATTGCCAGAAGTAGCCAATTTGCTCAATTTACCTTTAACTCTGTTATTATTAATAATGAATGATATTTATCTTTGTGGAAACACTGATCATCTTAATGATTTCTCACAATAAATATATATAGAAACAGATAAATATCAATATGCAACACTTTATTTTTATATTTTCTCTAAGTGCACATTTTTCAAATTGAACATTTTCAAATGATCACTTCTAAGACAGTCTTGTGAAATCACAATATCCCATTTTAACTAGCTAGCCACTAACATTTTTTAACAAATCATGAATTACTTTGCACCATGTTTGTACAAATAATAACTCATGTAAAATACAAAAGTAAACTCTCAAATTTTTAAATCATGTTACACTTTGAACTGGACACCAAATCTGTTATCTGTTTTTTTGTCAGTTAGTGGGAAGCCTGGCATTGCATGCTGTTAACTAGTGTATTGTACTCTGGTGTGTAACTTGACACTGCAACTCTGAGTGAGTCTTGCAGATGTGCATCAGTGAGGCGTGTTCTGTGTTTGTTCTTGATGAAGTTCATGTCAGAAAAGGCTGATTCACAAAGATAAGATTTTTCCTCATTGTTTGCGGAGACTTCTTAATCTTTTGGACATATTTTCACAGCAATCTGGCCTTAAGCTTAATTATGATAAATGTAAAATGTTAAGGATCCCAGAAAATCTGGAAGATCTAGGCTCAGTAAATTATGATAATCGACTAAGAAAGCTGGACAAAATTATGCAATTATGGAAAGGGAAATCCCTAACCTTGTATGGTAAAATGTCTATTGCCAACTCGTTAATTATTCCTCAATTTATTTATTTGTTTTTGTCATTACCAGCTCCATCACAAAACTTTTTTAAGATTTATGAGCGGAGGGTCTTCGATTTTGTCTGGAACGGCAAACCAGAAAAGATTAAAAGAAAGGTTTTGTACAAAGAGTATGAATATGGGGGCCTGAAACTTCTCAACCTGGCAGCTATGTGTCTGTCTTTAAAAGCATCAATTGTTCCAAAGATGGATTTAAACATTGAGTGGTACACAAATGTCCTGTTGGACAAAAAACATGTACTGTATCAAAATAAATTGTATCCTTTTTTACAAGTGATCCCCTCCCAGAGAGTCTGCTGGGAAACATGGCGGGGTTCATAAAGGAAACAATCCACTCATAGTGGTGTTTTCAATTTTATGTGCCAGAAAAAGGAGACGATATTTTGCAGCAGTTAATATGGATGAACTCTAATATTGTAATGGATGGAAAGCCTTTCTTTTGGAAAAATATGTTTGAAAGAGGAATCATTTTTGTCAATGATATTATCAATGAGAATGGTAAAATTATGAAGTATGATGAATTTAGAGCTATGTATGGTGATGCTTGCTCAAGCTTTTCATTTTATCAACTAACTGGAGTAATTGGGAAAAGATGGAAACAAATAATTAATTATGGAACTACTAAATTATTAGTTTGTAAACCTCTAATAAGAAATTCTAGTTGGCAAAAAGGAACTAAAATAAATAGAAAAATATATAATTTTTATTTAATAAAAAAAATCTTTGAAGGCTGCCTCATACAACACAAATGGAAAATGGGAGGACTTTTTTGACTGCCCGTTGCCATGGGATGCCATATTCAAACTAATCTATAAAACCACTATCGATGTGCAAAATCGTTATTTTCAAATTAAAATTATTTATAACTTCTTACCCACAGGGAAAATGTTAAAATTATGGAATATGACAGAGTCAGATGATTGCCGATTTTGTTGTCAGGAGCCTGAATCCACCCTGCATTTGTTTTGGTATTGTCATATTGTGTCTTTGTTTTGGGTGGAAGTTGAACAAATGTGTTTAAGGATTGGTTTGTTTATGAAGCTTAATGTGGTTTTTGTTATTTTAGGAGAGTTCATTGACAATCATGATTTAGTCAATTTAATTAAAGTACTCGGTAAAATGTTTATTTTTAAGGCCAAAAACAGATATTCACTTAGTATTACTTTCTTTAAAACATTTATTCAGTATTTTCTAACTTTAGAAAGTTACATGGTTGAAAACGATAATGATGCCAAAAAACATTAAAAAAAAGATGAGAAGTCCTCAAAGGCTTATTTTGTAAGTATAATTATGTTTATAGATTATATGATATCTGTTGTGTTCCCTAATTTGAGTGACCTGGACATAATCTGGACTGTACATAAATGCTCATTTTGAAAATGTAATTTTGTTTATAAATTATATGCAATCTGTTGTGTTCCCTAATTTTTTTCTGTGTACATGAATGAAGGTGTGTGTTGCTGAGTCCGACTTGGACATTATCTGGACTGGGCCTGGTTTAAAAAACCCTTTAAACAAATCTAATTTCATTGACAACCTGGTCTGTTGAAGATAAGGCCCTTTTTTAAAAAATAAAATAAAATAAGATAAATAAATAAAAAACATTTTCTTGAATAAAAAAGAAAGTAAAACAATATAAAAATAATTACATAAAAAATAGTAATTAATAAAAATGTTAGTGGACCAGCAGCCTATACAATCATGTGTGCTTCAGGGACTGTGTCCCTTGCAGATGTGTTGTCTATGTTGTGGGAACCAGAATATTGGTAGCAGAAAGAAATAACCCCTTTTGTGTGAGTGGGTGTGGATGAGTGTGCATGGGGGAGGTTGTTTGGGTTGATGCACTGATTGAAAGTGTATCTTGTGTTTTTTCTATGTAGATTTAATTTAAAAAAAATAAATAAATAATAATAATAATTTTATTTTTATTTTTATTTTTTAGAACAGGCCCGCGGGCGACTCATCTGGTCCTTACGGGCGACCTGGTGCCCGCGGGCACCGCGTTGGTGACCCCTGGTATAGATCAATTACTCTGCTAAGAGAGCACAAATGTACATAATTGAATATCTTAGTTGTTTAGACAGCAATGTGGTTGCATACGTTTAGATTAGGGAATGGCGTTTCTTTTTGGGGAAAGACGTTAATTTTTCTTGTATTCATGTCAGCATTTAAGCTAGCGAGTTCGCTCCAGTCAGTCTGTGAGTTTATCAAAGTGCAGTTATCAGTCATGGTCTTTATCTCGGGTCTTTTGTCAAGTTTAAAGATATTTTTCCGCCATTAAATATGTGACTTATAAAAACCACGTCATAATTGTTAGGATAAAATTAATGTAGCTGTTAAACTTCAATAATAGGGTTGCTTAAATCAAATTAAGAAGGTTTAAGACTACATCCACCTGGATAGCGGGAACCCTAGCATGAACACTTTCCTCTACACAGACACAGAATTCATCAAAGCTCATCTTTAAGCATTCCCACACAGCATCAACATTTTGGAACATCCATCCATCCATCCATCCATTTTCTACCGCTTTTCCCTTTTGGGGTCGCTGGAGCCTATCTCAGCTGCATTCGGGCAGTAAGCGGGGTACACCCTGGACAAGTCGCCACCTCATCGCAGGTCCAACACAGATAGACAGACAACATTCACACTCACATTCACACACGAGGGCCAATTTAGTTTGATATATAATATATAAATATAATCTATGTGTGGCAGCATAGGAGAAAATAATGTTTGGTTTCCTCTCATTAAAGTTAAAAACAGAGGTGTAGTTTTTAAAGACGGGGGGAAGCTTAGCACCCAGAAGATGCATCAGCACTAATAATAATATAATAATAATAATAATAATGATGTATTATTTGGATATTAACCCACTGATGATAATTATACATAAATCAACTAATCTCTACATTACACTCCAAAGTAAAGAAAAACCTGACAGATTTGTAATTATATTTCAGCGAATATTACAGGTATTATGATTATTTAAATTCACATTCTGGCCATTTTATATTAAATCTGTTAGCATTTTTTTGGAAAAACAAACTTTAAAAAACAAAACAAAAGTATTTATGGGGTTGGGGGAGTTAGATATCCTCTAGATCAGTGTTTTTCAACCACTGTGCCGCGGCACACTAGTGTGCCGTGAGAAATTATGCAACTTCACATAATTGGTCCAAAAAATATTATTTGCAAATCAATAATTATAATCTGCAAATAATGTGCCGTTGTCTAGTGTCTGTGCTGTATAGAGCGTGGCAGGGAAACCATATAAAACTCCATATCAGTAGGTGGCAGCAGGTTGTTAATTGCTTTGTAGAAGTCGCAACGCGTCGAGGATGGTTTGTCGTGATCCCAATATGCAGAGCACAGCAGGAGATGGCGTGCAGGTAAAAAGTATGTAACGCTTTAACCAAAAATGAACAAAAGGGAAAGGAAACGGCAATGAAGCATAGGGATGGCTATGCAAAATTAAAGTAAAATCGAACTGGCTACAAAGTAAAACAAAACAGAATGCTGGACGACAGCAAAGACTTACAGCGTGTGGAGCAGAGACGGCATCCACAAAGTACATCCGTACATGACATGACAATCAACAATGTCCCCACAAAGAAGGGAAGTGTCCGCACAACTGAAATAGTCTTGTTTGCCAATAGAAAGCAAGTCAGGCAATAGCACTCAAAGGAAGGCGTGAAGCTGCTATAGGAAAACACCAACAAAACAGGAAAAGCCACCAAAATAACAGCGCAAGACAGGAACTAAAACACTACACACAGGAAAACAACAACAAACTCAAAATAAAGCACGACAACCTGATGGAGTTTCATTTTTTACCGTTTTCTGCTGGTGGTGTGCCTCCGTATTTTTTTAATGAAAAAAATGTGCCTTTGCTTAAAAAATGTTGAAAAACACTGCTCTAGATATGTTAATCCCCATCTTTTAAAGTCAAAAACCTAACTAAGGTTATTACATGTGTTGTAAAAAGCTGGTTTCAACCAAATCCATGCAATAATGATTTGTGTTAGTACATGTAAACATACCAAGTGTGTGTGTAAGGGATGGCAACGTTGGGTTTAAAGTGGGACGGGGGGCTCCTACAGGAGTCTTGCATATGGGAACCCAGAATTTGGTGCTCCGCCCATGTTTGCAATAATAAACCCACTCATCAATTCATTGTTTATATCACACCCTTCAATTGCATGATGTTATTGCTTTGTGTGATTCTCTCATTCTATTGATTCCACTGAGTCACCCCACAAACGTTTAAAAGTTGTGTTAACACAAAGCTGCTTTGCATTCAAGTTATAGCTCTGTATTGCATATAAAACGGTTCGGAGAGCTTTTTTTCTTATCTCAGACGTGTGTGTTCCATGTGTCACCAGCATGTTTGTACAATGGCAAGACATACTCGCACGGAGACACATGGCACCCAGTTTTGGGGAAGGTCCTGGAATGCATCACGTGCTCTTGTAGCGACGGCCTACCGGAGTGTAAACGCATCACGTGTCCCAGTCAGTATCCGTGTCAACATCCGGTCAAGTCACCCGGAAAGTGCTGCAAGGCGTGTCCAGGTAGGTTGTAGTTGAATTTTGTTGTAAAAAAAATAAATAAAAAAAATAATCCATGCACTTATTCGTAGAGAGTAAACCTGCAAGTAACCACACTGACTGTTTCCTGGGCAACAAAAACAAAGTGTTGGTCTACAAAGTCGAATCCGCTGTAAAAGTGGACTCTCCCAGCACGGTTCGGATCATCGCTATTGAAAGAGCAAGCGCTGCTGAGGTGGAGGTGCAAGTATGGAAGACAGTAGACGGTACAGTAGATATCAATTGAACTATGCAAGAAAACAATTTGCCGGGTGAATAAACACTTATTTCTTCATGCAGGTGTTTTACAATTAATGGAAATAGGTGACATTGGAAGAAGCGATATCAAGGATCATCCTGAGGATTACACCTTACTGACAACAGTCGATGAAGGTTTCGCACATTCAGCATTCAACAAAACCCAAAACCAGTGAAGTTGGCACGTAGTGTAAATCATAAATAAAAACAGAATACAATGATTTGCAAATCCTTTTTAACTCATATTCAATTGAATAGACTGCAAAGACAATATATTTAATGTTTGAACTGAGAAACTTATTTTTTTTTGCAAATAATCAGCTTAGAATTTGGCAGCGACACATTGCAAAAAAGTTGGCACAGGGGCATTTTTACCACTGTGTTACATGGCCTTTCCTTTTAACAACACTCAGTAAACATTTGGAAACTGAGGAGACAAATTTTTTAAGCTTTTCAGGTGGAATTTTTTCCCATTCTAGCTTGATGTACAGCTTAAGTTGTCGTATTTTAGGCTTCATAATGCGCCACACATTTTCAACGGGAGACAGGTCTGGACTACAGGCAGGCCAGTCTAGTACCCGCACTCTTTTACCATGAAGCCACGCTGTTGTAACACGTACAGAATGTGGCTTGGCATTGTCTTACTGAAATAAGCAGGGGCATCCATAAAAAAGATGCTGCTTGGATGGCAACATATGTTGCTCCAAAACCTGTATGTACCTTTCGACATTAATGGTGCCTTCATAGATGTGTAAGTTACCCACGCCTTGGGCACTAATACACCCCCATACCATCACAGATGCTGGCTTTTGAACTTTGTGCCTATAACAGTCCGGATGGTTCTTTTCCTCTTTGATCCGGAAGACACAACTTCCACAGTTTCCAAAAACAATTTGAAATGTGGACTTGTCAGACCACAGAACACTTTTCCACTTTGCATCAGTCCATCTTAGATGAGCTCGGGCCCAGCGAAGCCGGCTGCGTTTCTGGGTGTTGTTGATAAATGGCTTTGGCTTTGCATAGTAGAGTTTTAACTTGCACTTACAGATGTAGCGACGAACTATAGTTACTGACAGTGGTTTTCTGAAGTATTCCTGAGCCCATGTGGTGATATCCTTTACACACTGATGTCGGTTTTTGATGCAGTACCGCATAAGGGATCGAAGGTCACAGGCTTTGCCGCTTACGTGCAGTGATTTCTCCAGATTCTTTGAACATTTTGATGATATTACGGACCGCAGATGGTGAAATCCCTAAATTCCTTGCAATAGCTAATTGAGAAATGTTGTTGTTATACTGTTTGACAATTTGCTCACACATTTGTTCACAAAGTGGTGACCCTCGCCCCATCCTTGTTTGTGAATGACTGAGCATTTCATGGCAGCTGCTTTTATACCCAATCATGGCACCCACCTGTTCCCAGTTAGCCTGTTCACCTGTGGAATGTTCCAAATAGGTGTTTGATGAGCATTCCTCAACTTTCTCAGCCATTTTTGCCACTTCTGCCAGCTTTTTTTAAACATGTTGCAGGCATCAAATTCCAAATGAGCTAATATTTGCAAAAAATAACAACGTTTTCCAGTTCGAACGTTAAGTATCTTGTCTTTACAGTCTATTTAATTGAATATAGGCTGAAAAGGATTTGCAAATCATTGTATTCTGTTTTTATTTACGATTTACACAACGTGCCAACTTCACTGGTTTTGGGTTTTGTTTATCCAAAATGCATATGAGGTTGATCGAAGAGATATTATTATGATTGCAGAGATGTGGGGAAAATTCAAAGATGGAGCAGGGAAACTGGATCAAGCACAGAGCGTTTGTGAAGACGGCATGAAGGAGATGGTCACCTTCTTAGATCCCAAGCAGGTGGAAGGATTGTGTTCACCCTGACTTACTTTGGGGGACGGTATTAGAAACACATTATTTTAACCGCATGGTTTTATTGTACAAATGTTTTTATTTCTGTATTTATTGTAAAACATATTTTAGTGGGAGTTTGACTATTTGAATGCACACAAATTGTATAAAAGTGGACGAAGCCTCTAAATGTGATGAGCGAAGCAATAACTGTGATTTCTTCCAGACTAGCAGGGGGCGAAGTGACAGGACATGTTAAAGCTGGTAAAAAAGATTTAAGTGAAAATACATTTTAAAATTAGCTCCCGAAGGATATCGTTCTGTTCATTTTGTAAGGCAAAATGAGGCCAAATGTGTATTTGTTGTGTTGTGCTTCTTTGTTTAAAGATGGCAGCAGCTTTTTTGGAACCTGAATCCTTCAACCCTCTTTAAAAATATAACTAATGGTCCAACCATTAAATATTGTCTTGTCTTTTGTCTGCCTTCTCTTAACTTGTCATTATATTACTTATTTTCTATCAAGTCCATCTTTATCAGGCAGGGGAAGCAGTGCATTGTCAACACCGTTTACTGGTATTTTGATCACTTCATTGCATGTTTTGGTCACCCTGGTCCTTCAAAACCCATATAGTGAATACTATGAGCAAAAAAGAAATATAAAAGAATCGTCATTTCCGGACTTCCCTGCACTTCCATAAATACCATAGCCTGTGTTTCCTCATGCTTTTTCAGCATTTCCTCAAGATGCTTGACATCAGTAGAAGAGGATGAAACAGAGAATATTATATTATTTCTTATTTTCTCGTTTTTGAGAGCAAGGTAAGTAAGTAAAATGTACTTACACAGACAAAAAGTGCTTCACAACACAGTTAAAATGTCAGGAAGGACACACAATATAAAAGGCTAAAATAAACAATATAAAAGGCTAATATAAAAGACAACATAACAAACATAGTTGCTCAAAAGTGTCTAATTAAAAGCCTGAACAAATAAATACAATTTATGTTTGCTTTTGAAACTGTCATCTGAGCGCAATGAAGGTGGAAGATGGTCCCAATACATGGGAGCTACAGCCTGGAAGGATCGGTCACCTCTAGTCTGAAAACGAGTGTGTGGGACCTTTGGAAAATTCTGATCCACTTAGGTTAGAGCCCGGGGTCTTTTCTTCTTTCTTCGTTTTAAGGATCACATTTGGCATGAGTCTTTTACATGTTTCCCATCCAAACCCTGACTAAAACCCTCCTTTAAAGTCAGAATCATTAAAACGATGGCTGCCAATTACCCCCCTCTCACTTTGATTGGAGAGGTCCATACTTTCCTCACACCCGCATTATTATTTGGAAATGTATGCAGGCAGACCCCTTCTTTACTTGTGTTGCTATACAACATGCAACAATGCATCGGGCAGACATATTGGATTATTCCTTCAAATTCTGCGGCAAAAAACCCCCAATTCGGGCTGAAGATGCTACCCGAACACATACTACACAATATGAAATTGTCAGCGGGCCCGCTCACATTTTGGAGCTAAAAACTGGCATTCCAAAATGTGATGAAACTTGTTCGAAAAAAAAATCCCTATTGTGTCTATTTGGGGGGAATTTTACCTGTAGATATCATTTTTAGGTTCACCCCTATGAAATACCTGTTATTAGCATTAGAGGGGCCCTTTAAGGGTCTGGGTCCTGAGGGGCTGTCTTGCAGCCTTATGCGGACATCTGGGCTGGTGCCTCTGATGGGGTTCATTTAAATAGTCCAATGTTCAGTTTAGAGTTGAAAAACAGACCTAAATAAATGTAAGTTCATTTTTAGAGAGTTACGATAAGTAAATGGCAACAATTCGGTGGAATGGCCCATCGTTATTGTAAACAGCAGTGACCTCTGACCTCACAAATGTTTGTGTTTTTGATAACTCAAAAATGTCAGGAAAATCGATTTTCACCAATACTTCTTCACCATCAACTCCTTTTGAAAGGCAGAATACACGTAAAAAATGCAAAACAAGCACGTCAATGAGTCATTTCATGACATTCCCACAAGTGCTGCGGTATAATCAAGCCATCCTTGCTGAGTTGAATGCACTCAGAATGAATTAAATGTTTTCTTCCCGTGCTGCAGCAAGATGTGTTCAAGTGCAAGTGAATGAATCGCAGCAAATTGCATTAGAGGGTAATTAAGTCTCACGGACGTGTTTGCTTTCAAAGCCGATGCCTGCACTCTGCAGTGTTTATACTCCATCACAAATACTTCAAAGATGTTATTTTCTGCACTCCCTTGGTGCCGAATGACTACGGACAGTAACAGGATATGAGCGTGTGACACCTGAATAGAGATCAGATGAAATTTTTTGGCGTCTATTTTGTTAGTGCTCTTTGACACTCCTATACAAAGTGCCACCTTTTAAGTACATGTTGCTCTGTTAAAAAGTGTGTTTGTCATTCCAACAGGAGGACCACATTGGAAAACGATATAAAGTTGCATACTTTTGGGGAAAACATACACTGTTTGTACATTTTCCAGGAACAAATGCCACTATGTTTTGGATTTAAAAGAAAATAAGAGAAACTTTATGGAAAATTGTAGACATTTTGTTATTTTCGAAAACAATGTGAAATTGTAGTAGAAAGACTAGAATTTTTCCAGTCATTATGCCATATTTTCCCAAAAATTTACATTATTTTGTAAATGCAAATGCTGACAACTATGCAATGAGGGAATTCTGGTATTTCCAATTTTGTTGGAGGGTGGATTCCATTCTTTGATCAGTCTTTGAAAATCTGGTGGAATGACCAGATTTCCCTTATTTTCCTTGGTTGTCCATTTTTTCCAGAGAGTTTACCTTATTTTGAAATGTAAATGTCGACAGGTTGCAATAAAATATGTAAATTATGGAAATTACAGTCTTTCCAAAAACTGTTGAAAAATCTGTTGGAAATACCAGAATGTTCATTATTTTCATTGATTGTCCTTTTTTTTCTCCAGAAAAGATATCTTATCTTCAAATGCAAATGTTGACAGGTTGCAATAAGTACATTATGGAAATTCTGATCTTTCCAGTTTTTTGTGGGAAAAAACAAAATACCTGGTGAAAATATCAGGATTTGTTTTATTTTCCTCATTGTACCATATTTTACAGAATGTTCCCTTATTTTTCTAAATGCTAATGACAGGTATGCAATGAAGGGAAATACAGAAAATTCTGATATTTCCATTTTTTGGGAGAAAATTATAAATTGTTCTTTCCAAATTATTTTTTTAGGTTTTAGGGGATTACAGTTTTTCCAAAAACTGTTTGAAAATCTGATGGAAAGACCAGAATTTGCTTTATTTTCATGACTGTCCCTCTAAAACTATGTTATATTAGTGCCATGCTTTTATCTCGAAGGTCCAACTTTAGCGGCTAGAGAAAGTGTTACGCTGATGTGGCCTGAGCGTTGCTGAGATGAGAAGCTGTGCTCCTGCGGCAGAATGCAGAAAGGATTTTTCCCCCATCAGAGTTAAAATTGTGGAAAAATACGGGAAACTATTAAAACTCAAACATCAAGGTGGTGGAACTGAAGGACAAAATACAAAAGTTTTCTGAGGAAAACAGGAGGGTTGGCAAGTATATGAAAAAGGTGCATTAGAAAATAAAACACATTAAAAAATAAAACACATATCATTTTATTTGTATATTCTTCTATTATATTATATACTGTAATCTATAACAGGTTTTCCCTTTTACAGTATGTTCATTTTTTTTTCATTGTTTCTCAATCATAGAGTGTGATTCTAAATAACTATACTACTGAGTGCCAAAACCATTTATTATGTCACTTTTTTACATCCCTAAATTCCCTCGTGGGATTAATAAAATATATTTATTTATTATATATATAATTTCTCTCACAGGGTGAATAACGCCTGAGCCCATTTATCTATCCAGTGTTGACAAGTTCACATTAATGCTCACATTTAAGAATTTCAATGAAATTCTCTGATTTATTAACCACTGTTAGAACTATTTTTATTGGCCTTTATTTTTGTGTAGTCATCAATATACTCAATTCAACATTACACAAACACAAAATATTGCACCAATCCCAACATTTGGTTTAGCTTCAGTAATTGTGAATCATCTGGAAAGACTTCCAGAGGCCATGTGGACTTAATAAAAGATATGCAGATTGTGCAATTTGTCTTTTCGAGCTTTGCTTATATTAGTAGATCATTTTCACGTCGCGGGATCACAAAGTTCAGAGTGCTGTGGACCAGATGGAACTGTGTGGTGCATTTGCAATTTGTCACTGATAATCACCGGCAGGAAAATCCAGGTCAGTTTATGGACCGCGTAAACTGTCTGAGGATCCGTGGTGATGTCATAGTGACATCATCAGTTTAAGTTACTGCTAAACAACTTGGACTTTTTCGATTTACAGTAGTCACCTATTATTTGAATCATTTCATAAATCATTTAACCACTGGTTTAAAGAAAAAATAATGCCTAATATTAATGATATTTCCAGATGATCATACATATTCAGCAGCACTTTACCTATTCACTCTTGGCTCCTTCCTTGTTACATTGCTTTCCTGTGCAGGAGCTTGTGTTGTGTCTCCAAATCCCTCAGCAGCTTGAGTGCCTCCTTGTGTTCTCTCTTCCTCAAACCAGTTCCAGTATTACGGCACCTGTGCAAGAAAACCAAAGAATATGTTTAAATTGTGTAAAAACTACAAGAGCGGTCATTGAAAAGTGTGAACCTTAAGGGGCTTGACCTTAAGTCCTTGATTATCTCATCAAGTAGTTCACTCTGTTTTGGTCTCAAAGGTGGTGGTTCCTTAATCTGTGTGAGAAAGTTGATTCTCCCATCATAAAATGTCACAATGTATTAAAGTGGAAATAATTCACAATAAAGCGTGCATTCTCGTCTGTCCAAACCCGTTTGAGTCTTGGTCTGTACGGCGTCTGGATGCTATCGAGTTTTGGTTTGGAGAGTCTGTAAATATTAAGATTCTTCAGTGTGCACTCCAGCATTTGAAGAGCTGTTTGGATTCCTGTTAAAAAAGAACATTCTTCTTCACCATGGGGCCATTGTGCATTGTGTAGCCAATGTTTTTTTGTAGGCCCGCATGAAGTAGAGGAGTAAAAATAGCTGCCGGTCCTCACCGACGGGCCGCACCACATCAGGATCTGATTTTGCGTCCATCTTCTTCTTTCTGCTGGGAGAGAACCCTTCAGGCGCGCCCTTGTCTTTGAGTTTCATGGACGTTTGGTCGTCTTCAGGGAAGTTGTTTGCCTGAATAGCGTTAAAATGTCATCTTACAGACACTCCTTCAATTCAACAAGTTCCGTGTTGCAGGACGACACAGGAGGTCCTTCATACCGACAGCCATCAGACTGTATAATGCATATGTTTCTTGACTGCACTTAAATGTAGAGTATATGTAGAATATATTTATATTATTCATATATTATATATTATATATATAATATATTATATATATTATATTATTTATTATTATTATTGTATATTGTGAGCGAACTGTGGTGCTGAATTTCCCCCAGCGATCAATAAAGTACTTTCTATTCTATTCTATTCTATATTGTCATATGATATGAGGCCTTTGAATGAATGACTGATACCAGAAATAAATCCAATGGGTTTATATTGAAGGAGTGTCTGTAAGATGACATTTTATTTTACAACAATTCTAAATAAGTGCCTTGATGCTGGAGTTTAGACAGTTTATATGTACTATTAGTAAGCCCTCCTGGGAATTAGGGTTGCGTGATATATATCATATAACTGATGTAGAATAGAGCTTGTAAAAATATCTTGATTATGCATGTTGATGACACATTGTAGATGAGTCCCGCTAATTTGAGAGGAACAAGCGAACGAACGCGTCCTCCATGTATGTAGCGTCCTCGCTAGTGACTGATGTTTCTCCACAGTGCAAAGCTGCTAAAACAGCAATCCTTGCCTCCATTGTGGCAAATAAACCAAGGGCCTGATTTACTAAGACCCAAATAGCAGGTGCTAAACAGCATGTGCAAACAATAAAATAGCGTGTACTATTATTGAGCGTGTTGCGTGTGATATACTAACACTGCGTGTGCAATTCATAACTGGTGCAGACCGCCTTATTTAAATGAGGATTTTGGGTGTACTATGCGGCCAGGGCTTTCACCACGGAGACACTTGGTCATTTACTGCACTTTAATGTTATCATGCGGATTTTGCTGTGTTTTTAAACATGCAGCAGCCATGTGACACTTTTTATGGGCATTTCAGAAACCAGCGGTCCTAACTCCTGCGGTGCATCTATAATGGAACCCACTTTTTTTTTCTTCAGTGTGCTCTTGGGAGTTGTTTGCTGCACTGCTTGCGAATGTGAAGAAGAATATGCAAGAAAATGCATATTGCAAGAATTTTTTTTCACAAAGGAAATAGATAAATAATATATATTTTACATATGAAAAAACGAACGTCATTAAAAAAACGCTAGCAGACAACAAAACACATCAACTGAATTTGTTTTAATCAGTCCCTTAAAGGGGAACTGCACTTTTTGGGGAATTTTGCCTATCGTTAACAATCATTATGAAAGACATGACGACGGATTGATTTTTTTAAAATGTATTCTAAATATTAAATAAATATAAATAAAAGTGCCAATGGGAGGTCCTCTATTTTGCCCATAAAATCCAATAAATAACCATTCAAAAACCGCCAACAATACTCCATTTACATTTTGTGATTTTAAAAACCACTCTGGACAACAAGCTTTTAGCCTCTCTCAAACTACAGGATCCAGCTGGGTTACAATAGATGCCTATTTACGGAAGAAAAACAGAATGATTAAACTTGACGACTGATGGATATTAATTAGCAGAGCTCCAAGCTTTATTTTGAGACGTGCAGTGAAGTCTGTATTTTTTTAATGCGTGAAGTTGTTGGTACATTTTGCATAATAGGAGACCGTTGCAAAAGTAGACTTACTGTACCTTTGTGACAAAGACATGTTCATCTGTGTTGAAGTTGCCTTTTAACCACACTGCCATCTTCCCTTCCTCAAACTGGATTCCAGCAGGACGACACTGCTGCAGCAACAAAGGCTTGTGTAACACCTCCGCCACCTGCAACAACACAATTGTAGTTCGTTTTTTGTAAAGATATGCTTTTTTTTTTAAGTAAGAAGCTTACAGCTAAAGTTTTTGGCTCTAGAGTGCCACCTGAATGGAGCATCGTTGAGAGAGCGTCATGAGTATGCGTCTCTTTCTGTCGGACAAATTTGGCGTCCACAAACATGTACAACTTGCTCTCTTAGTGTCCTTTAATTACATACATTGTTGATCTGTAGAAATAAATATGTCAATAAAGTGTGTTTATGTCATTCAAACAAAGAAGAACTAGGATCACACTGAAAAATATATATTTAGTTAATTACTTGGGCAATGTTTTGTATTTTTTAGGACAAAACTGCTGTTAAGTTTTGTATTTAAGAGAAAATACAGTAACATTTCTGAAAAATAAGGAGAATTCTAGTCTTTCCAAAAACAATTCAAAATTCTAGTAGAAAGATCAAAATTCCCCTGTTTACTCCCTCAAAGTTGTTTTTACTTTCAATTGCAATATTTGAGATGTATAAAAAAAAATTCTAGTCCTTCCACTGGAAATTCAATTTTTTGGGGAAATACCATTGTCCTTTATTTTCTAGACAGTTTATACTATTTTAATGCAAAAGTTGACAGTTAGCAGTGAGAGAAAATAAGGAAACTTCTGGTCTTTGCAATTTTTTGGAAGAAAGTTCTTGTATTAACAAAAAAGTTTTTAACATTTTGGTGGAAAGGCCAGAATGTTTCTTATTTTCAAGAAAGGTTCCCTTATTTTCAAATACAGATGTTGACAGGTATGCAATTAAGGTAAATAAGAGAAATTATAATCATTAAAAAATATATATTCTAGTGGAAGGATCAGAATGTCTCTTATTTTCCCTGTTTGTCTCTCATTTTGCATTAACTTTACCTTATTTTCAAATGGAAATGTTGACAGGTATGCAATAAGAAAACAAGGACAATTCTGGTCATTTAACCAAAATTAAATGTTTTTCTTTTAATAGATGATAATTTCTCTTAGTTTTTCTCATTTTCCAGATTTCCTTCTTTTGGTTGTAGTTTGCCTAACTTGCAAATAAGTTGTTGTATCGAGATTGTTTATCTGTGTTGAACTGACCACAAACCCATCAAAAACATTTTGGTGAGTAGAAGCAGGCATCTGGAGTCCATGCTTGACATCTTTACATGTCACTGTTATTCCCATCTTCTCCTGTAAGTAATATGTCAGCAGTGGGAGGTTTCCTGTGTGGAAACACGAGTTATTTCATGCAATAAAATTGATCGTCAAAGCATTAAGAACACCTGAAACATTTCTTTACCGCTTTTCTTTGTGGTCAAAGTGTTGGAGCGAATGTCGATTTCTCGAAGCTTTGAGAAAATGGATGCAGGCAGCAGCGCCTCCTCCTCTGCAATCTGACGAAGATTAAAACATTGACGAGGGGAAGTAGCTGACATTAAAATGAGTTTCCATTAGGGCACCTTGTTGTGAGATAAATCAAGGAACTGGAGCTCTGGTAGAGGTGACAGTAACGCTCCGAGGAAGTCACTCTCCTTGACGCAGATGTAAACAAAGATGAGAGTAATTGAAATGTTTAAACTTAAAGCGTATTTCCCTACCTGTGACATGGTGCTAAAACTCCTCTGCTCATCTAGGGCTGGATTGGAAAGAGTCATGACAGATGAATAAGCAACTGGCAACAGAACCATGTGATTGCTCTCAGACAATCAGTGCAGAAAGATAATGACAATGTATACAAATATACATATATAATATAAATATAATATACAGAGAAAAGACATGAAACAAAAACAGTATTCAGGTGGGGGTTTGTTAAAGTAGGGATATTCAAAGTATATCACAGCCCTGAGCCCACGGTTCGTTTTTTTTAGGCTGGTGGAATACAGACAAATAAAACTAAACACTAACGATTAGGGTCACTTTGAAAAGACATAAAGTTTGCACCTCAGTTTTCCTATGCCCCACTTTTCGTATAATTCCGTTTTTTATAAAAATGTTTACCAAATTACCAAAAATTACCAAATTTTCACTGTTGATGAAAAGGATTTTAAGTGTGCCTTATAGTCTGAAAAATATGGTAAATAATATGCAACTATAATTATTTTATACTTGTTTACATTAAAAAATGTGGTATTTTAGACTGCAGTATTGTTCAATTAAGGGCACTTATTACATATGTCTAGCTTGTGTGCTATTGTGTGCTTAGCTGTTGTGTAGTTGCTAGCTTCTAGTCATACTTGCCAACCCTTACGATTTTTCCAGGAGACTCCCGAATTTCCGTGCCCCTCCCAAAAATCTCCCGGGGCAACCATTCTCCCGATTTTCACCCTGACAACAATATTAAGGGCGTGCCGTGATGGCATTGCCTTTAGCGTCCGCTTTTTCACCATACAAACAGCGTGCCGGCCCAGCCACATGTTGTATGTGGCTTTTGCATACACACGAAAGTGATTGCAAGACATACTTGATCAACAGCCATACAGGTCACACTGAGGGTGACCGTATAAACAACTTTAATACTGTTACAAATATGCGCCACACTGTGAACCCACACCAAACAAGAATGACAAACACATTTCGGGAGAACATCCGCACCGTAACACAACATAAACACAACAGAACAAATACCCAGAATCCCTTGCATCCCTAACTCTTCCTGGCTACAATATACACCCCCGCTACCACCAACCCCCTCCTCCCCCCAATCTCCTGAATTCGAAGGTCTCAAGGTTGGCAAGTATGCTCCTAGTAGCCTATAGCCTACCATGTTTACCTTTTGTAAATGACTTGGCTAAAATACAAAAACGACCAACCTTGTGTGCTTATTGGAGGACATTTAGATGTTTACTTGGCACAAGAAAACACGTTGCAGGACTGCTTCTATTGGATCTTATATCGGACATTTTAGATGCATGGTCAGATACTTATTCTTTTGCTGATATTGGTCCAATATGCAATATCAATATCAGACCAGGACACCCCTATTCTGGAACAGATCAATTGGATTTACGTGAGTTCTAACGGGAAAAATTACTTCTTTGTTTTGTACGATTCCGTTTTTGTCTGACCTTTTTGGAACGAATTAATAGCAAAAACTGCCTTAAAACTGTAAAAGGATACAAAAATTAGCTAAAATGTTATGACAATGCTTTCACATATTACTAATGCATTACTATTTGCATAGGATATTTTGACCATATATTGTACGTTGAATTAGAAAAGAGAAGAATATCTAAGTGGCTCAAGCATGCTCTAGTTTTTCTACAAATGCAGACATTGTTGGAAAAAGTTTTACACCCCAATATTGAAGTCACTCACCACGTCCTTCTTTTTCAAGGGGGGTCTGCACGGGTCTGGAGCAGCCGGTCATCACATTCAAATATGGTATTTTTGTGATGCGGCTACCTTGTAGGTTTAAGTGCTTCAGTCTGTTAAAGGGGAGAAAGGGTAGAAATTGTTACAATTATCACTACTTAAAAAGTAATAACATTCTCATTTTATTTACAAAAGCATGAAAAAAATGTTAAATATGTTTTAAGCAAATAAATTATGTGTATTAAAACAATTAATGGTATACAAAGTTTTTTTTTTTTTTAAGATTAAAGTACCAATGATTGTCACACACACACTAGATGTGGTGAAATTTGTCCTCTGCATTTGTCCCATCCCCTTGGGGAGCAGTGGGGAGCAGTGGGCAGCAGCGGCGCCGCGCCCGGGAATCATTTTGGTGATTTAACCCCCAACTCCAACCTTTAAATTATGCAAGCAATTATGCAAATTATATAAATTATGCACAATTTAAAAGTGTGATTACGGGTGTTCTGATTCATTGTTTGACAGTACTATTGTTGTTACAACCATCTGTGGTGCAGTGACCATGAGGTAGGTCTTTAGCTCCCTGAAAACAAAAAAATCTTTCCATTCCTGCCTTACTCCAGTTTAAATACATGCACCATTCGTACATCCAAGAAACACTTTCTGTCTAACATTTTCAAAACAAAAGCGACAAAATGAATACTACTAAGAAGTGGCCGCTAACTACCGCTGGAAAAGTGACAAGTTTCCATACAAAAAGTTACGACGTTAGAAATTCCAAAGATCTTGTTAAGTTCTCCTTGTACCCAACTGTCCAAAAGATTTATGAGGCATACAAATGAATGACATGCAAAACACATCATTTTGAACAGTCTAAAAAGTTGGAAATGTAGATAAAGGCTCCTTTAAAAAGAGAAACATATATTGTTAATTAATTATGTATTATTACAAACATGTAAATAAAAAAATATATATACATACACTGTATATATAATTTATATATTGTTGTAAACGAATATCGTACAAAAACGTTTTTTTCTATTTAAGTCAGAGAAGTGAAATTGTCCAATGAATGTAAACATTTTTTTTTTCAGGTACCGTATTGTATGAGTGAATCTGTACAACAAAAACTATGTTTCCTTGAATTTAGGGCTAGAAAGCCCTGAAAAAAAGTTAAAACTCAAATGCAACAAAAATCACAAACCACATCAGTACCTCTTGAGGGCTGAGAGGCTGCCAAAGACCTCCGAGGACAATTTGTTATCATCGAGCATCAGGACCTCCAGGGCGTTAAAAGGATCTTCAGTGTGCCTGTGCAAAACAAGAAACAAACAAAACATGTCATACGGTAATCCACAAATACATTTTCCACTGAGAAAAACATGCCGTAAAACAGTTTACCAACACACATTTAAAAGGTGTGTTTTTAAAGTATATTCTCCAGACACAATCAAAAGTGAATATGTAAAAAGGGTTACCTTAAAAATAATGGCAACAAAGTGACAACTAATATGATTGAATAGATTTTGATTGCCATAAATTTGAGTGAAAAAAATAAAGATTACATTAAGATTTAAACCAAAACATTGAATACATTTAACTAAAAGTACCACTTAAAATGAATTAGATTTACAAAGCATCAGGATGATGTTAATTTAGATCCACTGATTTGCTAATTAAATGTCATATATAATTTCTTATTTATCTCCATTGACAAGCGGTAGACAATGGATGGCTGGATGGATTTAAATTGCATTTCCCAATTATTTGAACTGAAATTAAATGTACATTTGACATTCACTTTCGTAGATTCAACTTGGTGCAACTTGATTATAAATACAGAATGCTTTAGTGACATTTATGTATCTTTACCAAATATTTGATTTAAACTAAGTAAGGCACACACAATACTTCTATAGAAATAAGAATTAGTGAAAAAAAATATCACCTATCCTTAAAGAATCCCCTGAAGTAGAAATTAGGAAAATATGGACAAAATACACCACTCATCAAATTGTTCCTAAAGTAAAAGAAATACAATTTAAGAAGATTTATAAAAAAATCCCTACAATGAATTTTCTTAAGCAAAAATGTACCCTAATGTTGGACAATTTGACTTTCTGTAATGTTAACATACACAATTTAGATTATAATCTTGAAATATGACTCATTTATTTTAAGAAGCAATGAAGTATAGGCTGCACATTTGGTGTAAAGATACCTATATATTCCCATTAACGACTAAGTTTTGCATATTTGTATATTCGTCAAAGTAAACCCTAAATTTGGACTAATGTTTTAACCTATCAAACAAGACACTTCAAAATATACCAAAGACCTCAAGTCTTCTTTACTAGATAACTTAGATTTAATTTAGACCTCCCCTTTTTATTTTTTTTAACTGTGTAATCCATATCTATTCTATCATTATCTGCTCCTGCATTTATTTTGGCTGTAATTGTTTACACTTACCCTGTATGTATACTGCTTATCCTGAAATATGTTAAAATTAAAGGAGTACAAGTGTTTGTATAGTATAGTCAAATGTTTAAAAACAAAGAAAATTCCATTTGTGCACCCCCTCCTGGCCAATTGGAATATTGTGAAATTGCATCTTTAAATACATAT
Organism: Entelurus aequoreus; assembly: GCF_033978785.1. Taxonomy (NCBI): domain Eukaryota; kingdom Metazoa; phylum Chordata; class Actinopteri; order Syngnathiformes; family Syngnathidae; genus Entelurus; species Entelurus aequoreus. Next base: position 30,388,794 of record NC_084735.1, on the reverse strand, counting down.
ACACATTTTCTTATTTGCTTACTTCCTGTGGGAGTAAATCTATTGACATATTTACACGATGCCAGTGAACATGTCTCATTAAAGATACTAACAAAGTTGAGAGAGGGTCTTGATACTGTGTTCCAAGATGAGGCGGAAACAAACAAAGCTAATTTCCGGTCAGATAAAGAACTTTCAGTAGAGGAAGGCGGCTGAAGGAGACAACATCATCAGCTGACAAATAGTTATAGGACAAATCCAAAACCTGAAAGACAAAATGTGATTATTTAAATGACATTTAATTATTCCAATGTTTTGCTTATTTTACCTGAAGATGAGGAAAGTCTATTGCATCAAAGGCGACATTGCAAAGGCCGTTCACAGCCAGATTGAGTTCTTTTAAAGAAACAAAACTGCCAAAAGAGCCTTTGGAAAAACACAGTTGACATGTTTAAAGCAGAACTAATTAACTTTTGAGTGGAAATTGTCTGAACTAAAGAGAGGGAGTTAATTGATGCATCCACGTAGGCGACGTTGTCAAATGTCTTGAGGTCTTCTGGCTTGACCTGTGCAAGGAAAAAAAAACACCAAAGTATTTTTATGCACAGAAAAGACATATTAGAGCACAGGTGTCAAATTCAATGCCAGGGGGTAGATCTTGCCCGCCATATAATTTTTGATGTGGCCCGTGAGAGCCGTGAAATAATATGCGTCAATAAAGTACATTATCTTTTCTTACCAAATGTAATAATTCTTCCCTTTTGGACAAAAAAAAATAGATGTACTGCATGAAATTGCATATATTTGTATTCAATATTATCAAATAATTTCACAAATATTATTATCATACATTATAAAAAATTCCTAAACTAAAAATAGATATTCAAATATTTGCTTGACTTCTGTCTGAATATGTAATAATAATGTTGTTCATGTTAATAATGTAATGTTAGTTACATTTGTATGAATTTAGGTTGGAAAGTAGTTATAATCTGTAATAATAATTAACTATTAGTTTTGTGTTTCCTAATACTGTAAGAAATATAATATGATACATTACAAACTTTTTTTGTTAACATAAAAATAAATGACTGATTGACTTATGATTTCAAAGCAAGTTATCCTTTAAATTCTACATTGTAAAAACGACAATAGATTTCACGGTTAAGAAAAAAATAGGTAGCCAGAATTTTACCGTTAAAAAAAAACAGTGGTACTGTTTTTCTGTTTACAGTAATACACAGCAAAAACAACAACAACCATCGATTTTACGATAAAAAAACTGGCCACTCAGTCGCCAGAATTTTACCGTAAAAAAACAGTGGTACCGTTTTTATGTTTAATATTTTTTTTACGGTAAACAGGCTGCTCTGTCGCCAGAATATTATCGTTTAAAAAAACTGTGGTGTTATTTTTCTATTTACAGTAATACACCACAAAAACAACAACAACCATCGATGTAATGATAAAAAAAAACTGGCCTCTCAGTTGCTTGAATTTTACCGTTTAAAAAAACAGTGGTATTATTTTTCTATTTACAATAATTTACCACAAAAACAACAACAACCATCAATGTCATGATAAAAAACTGGCCTCTCATTTGCTTAAATTTTACCGTTTAAAAAAACATTGGTATTATTCTTTTACTTACAGTAATACACCGCAAAAACAACAACAACCATCGATTTTACAATAAAAAATCTGTCCGTTCTGTCGCCAGAATTTTATCGTAAATAAACAGTGGTATGTACAGTTATATGCTGTAAAAATAGACCATCATATCTACATTAAATTCTGGTGACTAGGCTGCCAGTCTACATTTTTTTTTTTTTGCGGAGTAAGTAAAAAAAAAAAAATTGTGATCAAATGCATAGGCAATTGTGTAAAAAAATATCATGAGATGAATCCTTATACATTTATATTCATGTATTACTCATGGTTAAAAGCGGACCCCTGAGGGCAACCATAACTGCATTTGTTCGATTACGCATGCACCTCCTGGTACCCCAGCACCTCCAAAACCCTCAAATCTAAACTCCAAACATCTCAGAACAAGCTAGTCAGGTTACTTCTAGACCTCCACCCCAGATCCCACCTCACTCCTACCCACTTCTCTAAAGTGGGCTGGCTCAAGGTGGAGGACAGACTTAAACAACTTGCACTGAGCCTAGTCTATAAAATCTGCTACACCTCCCTGATACCGAAGTACATGTCAAACTACTTCCTTAACGTAAATGGCCGCCATAACCACAACACCAGGGGGAGCTCCACTAACCACGTTAAACCCAGATTCCGAACTAATAAAGTTCTTAACTCATTCTCTTTCTATGCCACATCAATGTGGAATGCACTCCCAACAGGTATAAAAGAAAGGGCATCTCTATCCTCCTTCAAAACCACAATAAAAGTTCACCTCCAGGCAGCTACAACCCTAAACTAACACCCTCCCCGGATTGCTAATAATCAAATGTAAACAATCAAATGCAGATACTTTTTCTTATGCCTTCTGATCTCCCTCTCTCTCTCTCTATGTCCACTACTTGATGTCCATATCCTACCCCCCTCCACACCCCTGATTGTAAATAATGTAAATAATTCAATGTGATTATCTTGTGTGATGACTGTATTATGATGATAGTATATATGATAGTATATATCTGTATCATGAATCAATTTAAGTGGACCCCGACTTAAACAAGTTGAAAAACGTATTCGGGTGTTACCATTTAGTGGTCAATTGTACGGTTTATGTACATCACTGTTCAACCTACTAATAAAAGTCTCAATCAATCAAAGTGGCCCTCAATGAAAACACGTTTGACGCCCCTGTATTAGAGAGTCAAATAGGTTCTTACAGCATACAGCTTCTGCTCACTGATGTTGACAGTGCAAAGTTCAGATGGTTCACCAACCTCATGAAGTTGCAGCTGCAGGATAAAATACATGTTTTTACAGTGCCTAAAAAGGGATTTTAATTAAAAAAAATGTCTCACCAGGAAGTCTTTGTCTAAAGTATAACATCCATGGCAGCTCTTTTCTTTATCACAACTCTCCTTTTGTCTTCTGCACAAAGTCATGCTTTTGTGCTCCTCTGCCATTCTGAAAGCTATCAGCCAGTGAGAAGCACCTACGAGAAACATGTCTTGTTAGTAAAAGTTAATAAATAGTATTCACTTGTTTCATGTGATAAAAGGAAAGAAAAAGACAATTCAACAGAAACACAATGGTCAAAAACATTTCACATAAAAAGAGGCAGAAATATTTTATTTATAGTGCTCTTTCTTCCAAGACTACTCGACATTGTACTTACCTTCTTCTTTTTGAAACATTAACGTCCGAAACGTAATCCGTTGTAACTTTTAAAGTCAAAAGCATCCATGTTTAAATACGTTGTTACTGTAGTGTGCTACAGTACATTCTATCTCCTAGCAACACAATGGACGCGCATAACCTCCCGTCCGATAGGTGGTAGTAGTAAGTTAGGCGATTAAGAAAAATAATTAATAACGTGTAATACACTAAATGTAAAAAACAATCCCTGAAACCCCAAGAAAATGGATGTATGGATGGATGGATGGATTTGCGTTAGGCGTATTTTTAAAACAAATCAACTCCAGGTTTAAATAGTTATCGTTCCGAAGTTCCTAACATTGAGGTCACACTGCGCATGCCCGTGGCTTCCCGAGTAGTCACGAATGGGTGTTATTTGTTGTGTTTTCTCCTACTGAATAAGTCCTCGCGTCTTACAAGAGCGCACTTGACAACACAACGACACCGATAATACTAACGAGTACCTTCGTGACCTGTAAAGTAATAGCCGGTCCGACGTTTGAGAGAAAGCCGCCAAACGAACACGGAAGTGAGTAGGAAGCAGTTCTCTCTTCCGCGTCCTCATCTCTTGTGTCCTTAGTGTCATGATCGCCGCAGCTCCATGGCCACATATTATAACTAGACAGTGCATCGGTCACGACGAGCTCAAGGTTGACAAATGTGACGAGTGACTAGTGAAGGTATGGAATTTTAATTTTATTACCCGTGTTGGAAAAACGGTATCACGTTTTCGCCACTATGTATTCTTCCTCTCACTGTGCGACCAAGCAAGACGCTGCATGGCACTTGGTAAATAAACGTGCTGCATGTTCTGACAGGAGCTGCTGGTGCATCATGGGAAACGCACCATCTAAAGCTGACTGTGGAGATGAGCCACCAAAGACAACTTTATTTGAAAAGGAGCCAGATGGCATCACCTACAGAATCCCTGCTCTCATCTATCTGGTGCACAGTAGTACCTTCCTTGCCTTTGCAGAGAAAAGATCTTCTTCTCGTGACAGTGATGCCAAACTTATTGTCATGAGAAGAGGGGTGCAGAATGCTGACGGATCTGTTCAGGTATTTATTTAAAAGTGACCCCCTGATTGCAACTAAATGTTGTGCTAATGCAGTGGCGGGCCGTGCGTTTCCCACCTAGGCTTTCAGTGACATCCAACTTCAATGATTGCCTCTCAAAATACCATAATTTATGTCCCCACATGACCATTGCTGAAGAAATACTATACAGAAACACATTTACGCACTACTGAGTATTGAAACACCTTTAACAGTGTACAAAACGTGTTATTTTCTGGCACATTTAAAAATGATTAAACCCACATCAGCAATTAAAACATATCTTATGTGGTACTGTCAAAATTAAAGTAGCAAAAAACATATTAAACGTAAAAAATAAAATATCGGAACTCACATTTCATCGCCGGGACAGCTGAGCTAGCTTCAGGGGTTGGCTGACATCGTCTCACAAGATGTAGTTTCTCTTTAAGTATCCTTCTTGAAAATGGCCTTGCAAATATATGTGTTGTCTTGTCTAATCATAAAAGATGCAGACGAGGCGTGTTGGCTGAGTTCTTAAAGTTTACTCCACAGCATGCTCTTCAATAACATCAAGCTGCCGGCATGTCTACATTCAACAACCTAAACGGTGCATGCGCTTCACTACTGTGGCATGCTGGGTAATGGAGTTCTTATGTTACCTAGCTCATAACATCACTAAATATCTGCCTTAGGCGAGCGAGAAGGCCTTACTGACAACAACTCGTGATCTGATTGGCTATCGCAACTGTCTGTCAAATGTTTGTGTCCGTTCACTTAGAGTGCATGGACGCCCACATTGTTGATTCTGAAGGCCCCGGCAGATTTGGTACAGCATGGCAACATAAGCTAGCTGAATTCTGATTGGATAAAAAATTCTGTAACCTAAAAACAACAGCGGTGGAAGGGGCATGATATGACATGAAGAGAATATGAATACTTTTAGATATTTAGGGAAAGTAAATAAAAAATGACTTTTATCTTTCATTATGATCATGATTTCTGGTTATGTTAGGCCAGCAGAGAAGGCCTGCTGGCCTTGACGGCACACCACTATGCTAATGTTGAGAGAAATTGAGGGAAATAATGTGGTTGCAGTGCACAAAGCTGATGCAACCAGCAGCCACTTCAGCTGTGCCATTTCTACATGCAGCACAACGCAAAAACAAAAACATAGCAATAAACAATACATATTGTGCACATATATTGCACAATGCATAAATAGACAACCAAACAAAATAAAAATACAATTTCAACACCCACATACACCGCAATGGCCTCTGCAGTGCTCTTCGTCATCGTCTGCTGGGGTGGGGGTCGTGCGGCCAAAGACAGAAACAAACCCTACAAAGCAATTAAAAGAGCCAACTTTGTCCTAGGCTGCCCACCAGCACCCGGCCAATGTCCGGTCTGCGCGAATGAGCGATGAATCAGCCTAGGGAGACCGAAGGTTCCTATACATGCACTGCAAAAACTGAACTCTAAGTAAGATTAAATATCTCAAATAAGGGTGATGTTTGCTTATTTTCTGTCTGATAAGATAATTCTTCTCATTAAGCAGATTTTATGTTAGAGTGTTTTACTTGTTTCAAGGGTTTTGGTCCTAAATGATCTCAGTAAGATATTACAGCTTATTGCTGAGATTGTATGACCTATATTGAGTAAAACATGCTTGGAACGAGAATATCAACTGTTGCAAAGCTGTGTCATCAACACTCACACAAGTATAAAACAGCTTTTTCAAAGTAATAATTTCTTATTTCTAGCATGAACATAAAAATCATGACTGACACGATTGTGTCTCATGATTGAAACAGATGACAGCCAAATGGACTTTGCTGTTTTATTTTCAATGAAACAAGAGAAAATACATACTCATATAGTAGTACAGTACAGTAAACGGACAGTTAATATTTAAACATTTCACATGTGACATTTCTAACTATTTTGAACAGAAATAGTTCATGCACATTCAGATTAATTCTTCATAATTACAATAAGAAAAATTTGGCTGGGGGCCGGGCTGTATTTATATATATATATATATATATATATATATATATATATATATATATATATATATATATATATATATATATATATATATATATATATATATATATATATATATATATATATAACTTATTTATATATATATATATATATATATATATATATATATATATATATATATATATATATATATATATATATATATATATATATATATATATTCCTCGCGCACTAATTGACTGAAAGAGCACGCACTTGGCGTGATGATGTCATGTTGTCGATGGAAAAATGCATTTTTAGATAATATGATTTGCCTGAGCGGCTAGTAGACACAGAGAGTAACACTTGGTTGCCTTTCCATTAAGAACAATAAACTAGTTTTTAGTGTAAGTTTGCTGGTTTCAAGAAATGTAATGCCGAGCGCATATCATTATGTCAAGATAATGGCACTAGCATTTACTTAATTTAAGAATATATTTCAACATATTGAGAAGAAAGGTCTTATATATTTTTTTCTATCAAGAAAAGTGCACTTGTTACTAGTGAGAATATTCTTATTTTAAGGTATTTTTGGGTTCATTGAGGTTAGCTAATTTTACTTGTTTTGGAAAGTCTTGACAAGCCAATTTTTCTTGTTCTATTGGCAGATAATTTTGCTTAGTTCAAATAAAATACCCCTAATTTTGGTATATTTTTTTCTTGTTTTTGAACACTAACTTTTTGCAGTGTGTTCCTTCAGCGCCGTTAAGCTTGACCATCCCGGCGATCAATGCAAGCTCCGTAGCCCTGTTTATTCCTCCGCATCTCTTCCGGACTCCGGTGTGGCAGAGATCCAGAAGCTGGTCTCCGGTGCAAAAAGTTAAAAAGTTTTCGTAAAAAGCATCACCGAAGTCACAAAAGTGCCACCCCTTGTTGCGTAGTCCCGAAAGGGTTGGAACCAAAAGACAAAAAACACATGAAAACCAGAGGGAAACATCAATAACACAAAAGTGGGATACACAAGAGTGCAGAACCACTACAGTGGCCCCACCTTGGGGAAAAAGATGTAGAAATAGGTGCTAACTGTCCAGCTCTGATGTACCTATATTGTTGTTCACATACGATATTACTACATTGACTGTGATATACTGGAAATGTTATGAGGTACACTTGCATGGTCTAATAACATCTAATAGAAGAGATGCAGCAAAACAACTGTCTTTACAAACATAATACGGTGGTACCTCAATTTAAAAGATACTCGACATTAGTGGGTGTAGCAAATGCCACAACGAATCCCGTAAGGTATGCTCAAAACATCCAGTCTTACTTAAAGCTAAAAAAGGACTTGACTTTGTTTTTCCAACTATGGAAAGTAAGAAAGTGAGTGTGAAGGACAGTGCTGAGAAGAAGTGGATGATATTCATTGAATTAAAAAAAACAAAACCCAAAAAAACATGACTTTGCAAAGCAATCACTGCTTGTCTGCACCATACTGAAGCAGAATGAGTCTTAACACCAGCTAAGAATTTTAAAGTACCGGTAGAGTGGAAACACAAGTTGACTTTATATACTTAATTGTGTTTCATTGTATCCATTAAATCATATCCAATTGTATTTACAATCCGCAAAGTGTGTGAAAATACCGTCTAAACATCACAAAATGCCACAAAATCAGTCGGCCATTTTAAATATTCCGCTCCGAATATCTTTGGCAATTTCCGTAGGTTCTACGTCACTGGAGTAATGCTTCTGCATTTTAAAGATGTTATCAGATCAGTCATACTAGAATTACACAAACATTGCAAATAGATTAGGTGTTTACCATTCACAAAGACAAGAACACATATGCTTGGCTTTTTTTATGCATTCGACATCGTAAATACATAGCTAACAATTGAGTCAACTGATTGTAGGTCCTCTGTTGCGCTAATTATACTCTCTAAAAATATCCAGAAACTGCCAACAATACTCCATTTACATGTCATGACCTGAAAATTAACCAAATATGAGTTACATTTTTATTATAAGTGCCAACGCAGGCGGCCTATTTTAGCAGCGCCTTGAAGGCAGTGAGCTAATGCTAGCTTACGCTGCTATTGTTGGCACACTGCTGACGGCTGCTTCTGCTTCCTCTCAAACTTGCTAAAAATTCATTCTAGATTATAATTCGTGCATCTCTCACCTGCTAGTAGACAAATGTGGCCATAGACCAAGAAACTTTGACATCCCCCGAGATGGTGAAAAAAACGCTTGTTGCTGCAAAACATTTTTTTTAACCCTTTGTGAGTATTGTGATTAAAATCTTTTTTTCAACGGGATTATGTGAGCGTCCCACCAGTTGGCATCCCAGTGAGAGTGGAAATATTACAGTAAATGTTTGTTTTATTATGGTTTATTATGGTTAGTTTGTACCCCGCCTTCCGCCCGAATGCAGCTGAGATAGGCTCCAGCACCCCCCGCGACCTCAAAAGGGACAAGCGGTAGAAAATGGATGAATGGATGGATGGTTAGTTTGAATGTTTAGCACCTTGCAATGCTGCTGATGTTATAGTGTTTCAATAAAGCTGCATCCGTTTAGCACACAGCTTCTAAAACTTATTATTCATCCTCCTTGTGTTCGGGCTCAAAAATATAAGGTTCTGGAATCTGGATCATAATTTCCCCCAAATTAATCATTGTTGGCTCTCACAAAGTCTGCTTGATTAGCATTATTGTAGAGGGGGAAGGGATCTTTTCTTGCGACTTCTACGCCACGGATCACGAGACTGGTTTGCTCATTAACGCTCAAAATGGCTCTGAGATTGATACTATTTTGATCATATCTATTTGTTCATACATTTTGGAAGTCTTTTTGTGTCATAAATAAGACATATATCATAATAGCTTTAAAATAGAGGCAACTCGTTTTTTCACTCTACTTGTACTTTAAAATAATATCTAAACTGCGGACATGTATCCATGAAAATATGTAAAATGCTGCTGATGGTGTATTTGACGGAAGAGCAGCTTGAAGGAGATACTGTAAAAGGCCACCCTTCAAGGTCAATGTTGTACATTATTATTAAATTACTTCATAAAACTAGTTGTTACTGGTACATTCTATTGTATATATTGTATTTTATACAGTATTACTTCAATTTGTTTTTCTTTTTAAAAGGCATGTTGCATGTTAAGATCGTGCTGCTTTTGGGGGGACCAAGCACTAATTAAATTGATTTTAATTAATTTCAATGATAGAAGTGGTTTTGTGATACAAGTGTTTTGAGTTAAGAGATTGTCATAGATGTGTCATAGCTTGTAAGTTGAGGTACTACTGTATATTGTAAGAATGAGGATACAGGATAATGGATACAGTGCACTTAAACTACACAACATAAACATATGTGTGCTATTCCACTATCCACTATCCACTATCAAAATATATAAGGAAGGTTGTCGCTAGGGGTGTAACGGTGCGTGTATTTGTATTGAACCGTTTCGGTTCGGAGGTGTACCGAACGAGTTTCCACACAGACATATTAAGTAGCGTAACGTACGTTGTGTAAACAATGCACACCGAGGCACAACACACGGCATGCTAGCAGCTAACGGGCTACGATAGACTGACCATACGTCCTCTTTTCACAGGACATGTCCTCTTTTGCGGAGCTGTCAGGGCGGAGTTTCTTAAATGCCTCAAATGTCCGGCATTTTGAGTTAGGGTTGCGTGTGTTTTCAATGTACGTTCAGGGTTAAGAAGGGGTTAAAAACAAAACAAATTGTGCGCGCAGCAGCATTCGTGAGGGAGGGGCAGAGACAGAGACAGAGAGAGCGATAGAGTTATGATAAACGTGCATGCGTCGCCAGGCTTTGCTTTTTATCTATAGATTTATCAGATTACATTTTTTATTATCTATAGCAGGGGGGTCAAAAGTGTGCCCCAGAGGCCATTTGCGGCCCACAGCTAATGTTTTAAAGGCCCACGGCACATTCTAAAAATACTATTAAAATAAACAAAAACATAAAAAAGTGAAATAAAAAAGCTTAAAGGTTAAATGTAATTTAGAAAAAGTTGCAATGTTGACTAATAAAACAAAGCTGTTTTTTTTTCTTTCAAACTGTCATTGCTCAAAACATAATATTGAATCAAAATCAATGTTATTATGAATTATTGACCTATCCAAGGTTCCGATTACTTCACATCAAATATTCCACTAAGAAAAATATTTTTGGTGGAAGATTTTGCAAATTTGGTAAATGAATAACCCAAAAATTTATATTTTGTTGTTTTCTTACTGTACCGAAAATGAACCGAACCGTGACCTCTAAACCGAGGTACGTACCGAACCGAAATTTTTGTGTACCGTTACACCCCTAGTTGTCGCTGGTGAATTAATTCTGTTCTGGCAATAACATGTGAAGAAGGCAATAGTACATATAGTGCAAAGTCAAAACAGAGGATTATTATGTTTTAAAGGGGACCTATTATGCAAAACCAACTTTATTTACCTATTGGTATCTATTTTTGTGTATTTGGGATTTGAAAGAGTCCTGTAAATGTTAAATCATACCATGGAGGCGTGGCGTAGATATTTATAAAACAGTCTTGCCCTCCTTCAGATTTCCTTCAAATGAGCTATTTTGATTATGCACCAAGTGTGACGTTTTTCCCAAGTGTGACATCAGCGGATTATCCATATATGGTAGAGATTTAGCTAAAGTGCTTTGCGCGAGTCCACCATTGTAGTCTGACGTTGTTGTCAATAAGATCCTTCTTTTTCTCTATCCTCTTGTTGTGGGGCTGGCTGGCTCGTACATGAACATGCATCCTGCGCCTAATAAAAAGTAGCATATAGTTCTCACTTATATCTGTCAGTAGACTCACTATGGAAGCGCTAAAAAGTACAACATGGAAGCAGTCAAAGTGGAGGCACGTAAATAAGACTACCCCCCAAATGGCGCCTCCGGAACAAACGGGTCAGAAAGCAGCTGGAAACAGTCTGTAAAACATAGAGTAGGGAAGGGATTCATATGGCCCCATTCCTGGGTAGATCTCGCGTGAGAGGAAGAGGTGGGGTTATTTATTTTGCAATTGCAGTCTGCTGAAAATGATGAAAAGCGCCACTCTACATAGCACTTGATGCTTTGGTCAAAGATGGAATTGCCACAAAACACATTTTAAGATATTCAACACTCTACTCTAAAGTGGGTAGTGTAGCCCCCAATTCGTCACGTTTCATGTGTCAGGTAAAGCGCAACAAATGGAGCCATTTCAATCCCTTTCCCACTGTAACCTATGCAAAACTTTGGCCAAAATGTCACGTCTGGGTCACATGTTTATGCGTGGGTCGTTCTCCCAGGATGCAGACGGAAAACTCCAGAGGCAAGGTACAGGTAAGAAAATTATTTAATGTCCATAAATCAGGCAGGAACAAACAAACAAAGCAAGCGTGCCTATAGCACGGGGTGCTAACGGAATAGCTAACAAGAAAAGCATAAGGCAACGCTTAGCTCAGGGATCTAAAGGGTAAACGACGTAACTTGTTGCATGTAAGCAAATAAAGAAGCCAGACTGACTGTGGCGAACAACAGGAATAAGTAGCTCTCTGATTAGTGCCAAGCAGGTGAGCGTCCCGAACAATAATCAGAGGCAGGTGAAAACAATCTGCAGTCATGGCAACTAAAACACAAACCCAGGGGTGCTCAAAAACAGGAACTGAGGGAGTCCAAAACTAAACAAAACACGATCCGGGCAACGAATCATGACACAAAAAACACAATTACATAAAGTAAAAATTAAAGTACCAATGATTGTCAGACACACACTAGGTGTGGCTATTGTTATGTAGACCCTAAGGAAGTGTTTTAAATGTAGAAAACAAATCGTAATATGACTTATATTTAAAAAGCACAGGAAGCTTATTAAATGTTGCGATAGAAGCGTCCACCCAGTCAATTTAAGCGCTGTCCTGTCATTCCAGTGGCTGTCGAGCGAGGAGCTGTCAACAGCATGCCTGCCGCTCCACCGCACCATGAATCCTTGCCCAGTGTTTGAGAAAAACACCAGCACCTTGTTTTTATTCTTCGTCTGCATCCTGGGCCACACCACTGAGCACAGGCAGATCATCACAGGTAAGAATAAAACGCGCCTTTGCTACGTCAGCAGCGGTGACGACGGCCGTACCTGGAGCGAGGCCAAGGACCTCACGGAGAGCGTGATCGGACAAGATATCGGCAAGTGGGCCACGTTTGCGGTCGGCCCCGGTCACGGCGTCCAACTGGAGAACGGGAGGTTGATCATCCCAGCGTACGCCTACTACATTCCGTATAGGTGCTTCTCCTTCCCTGTTCCTCACACCGTCTGCCCACGGGCGCTGACCATCTACAGCGCAGACTTTGGCAAGACTTGGCACATTGGCAAGATGCTGCGCAAAAAGTCATGCGAGTGCGAGATGGCGGAGATCATCGATCACGAGGGCAGAAGTCACCTCTACTGCAACGCTCGCAACTTCGGAGGCCACCGACGTGAGGCGCTCAGCGAAAACAGCGGCGTCTGCTTTGACAAACCCCGCACGGCCCGAGAGCTGGTGGAGCAGCCAAGAGGCTGTCAAGGCAGCGTCGTCGGCTTCCCCGCGCCAGAGTTCATCCCCTGCGAGGACGCAGAGAACAAAGCGTGTGACACGTTGTCCCCGGACACCCAAACATGGCTCCTCTTCATGCACCCCACCAGCAAGCGCACTAGACGGGACATGGGCGTCTACCTGAACAGATCCCCCCTGCATTCCAGGGGGTGGGACCGGCCCAGGATCCTCCACTGCGGGCCCAGCGGGTACTCAGACCTGGCCTACGACCCGGACAAAGACCAGTTCTCGTGCCTGATGGAATGCGGAAAGATAAGCGAACTGGAGCAGATTGCGTTTGTGTCGTTCACGCTCAAAGATGTCATGCAGACAAACAGGAAAAACAACAACAAGATGTGCTGAATAACATATCCCAGCATGAAAGAGGCTAGGCTAACATCTCTGTGTTTACTAGTGTTCCTCTCATGCATGCAGGATGTTTACTTCTTTACTTCAGCTAAGGATCTCTTCAAATGGTGGCCAGGGGCATGTCTATTTTTACAATACCGATATTACTTTTATTAAAGTAGTACAACTATTTAGATAGGGGTTGTTATGACAGTGTGAAGACAAACAAACACATGGAATTGAATTAGGCTTCGTTACATAGAAATATGATCAGAGTTTGATTCTTGCCGGGGCGACACATTCATTAACAGACGGATCAGGTCACATGATGCCAGAACACTGCCGTTAAGTTGAAAACATTGAATACATTTTTGTATTGTACATTTTTTTATAGACACTGTAAAAAATTACATTGACACATTTTAAACATGCACATAGAAGGGTAGAGTATATTTTGTGTATTTAATGTCAGTTTTTAGATTTTCCCCTCACGTCCATCTTTTTCAGTGACGGTTCATTGATCTATTTTTTTTGGGTCATCGTTTTTCATTTTGACTTCCTCGTTTTCATTTCACATTGAAAGTGAAAGAGAATGACACTGACCAACAACAAAAAAATCAAATAGCTCTTACTGAAAAAAGGTGTACATTAAAGTGATTGTTTTTTGCAACTTGCAACTGCCAAAAATCATTAACTGACCACAAAAAAAAAATCTTGTGCTTCTGTGTGACACATACGAGCGTAGTTTACATGCTCAAAGCCAGAAGAGGGCAGGATATAATGCTCAAAATCCGTAAAACCGACATTTTAAAAAAACACCTCAAACTATAAAAAAGTACTTATTTCTTTAATGCCCATGTTTAATTTTTCTGTGCCAATACATCTATATCTGGATCTTTTGTTTCAATGTCAACATTTATTTTCAATGCGAAAACTAAATGGCTGTATTTTAAACATGCATGTGTCAAACAAACTTATGTAGACCCTGGGGCCGCCCGTGTCTAAAATTGGGGCCCAAGGCATGATTTTGTTTAGAGTCCCCCTTACATCTTTCACACTTTACATGTTAAACTATTTTCATACTTTCTTTTAATGGATATTGATTTGAATTTGATGCATGTTTTGTACTAAAACTAATTTATGGGAAATCAATTGTTCAGTAATTTATTTTTTGGTGCCAAATAACAGAATTTGCAAACCTTCTTTACCCAGGACAACTATTTTACAAGACCAACACTAATGCTGTGCACTACAGGGGACAGTGACAATCAGTGACGGTGCAGGAAGGGTCAAGGAATTTGTTTAAAATTAAATTTGGACGGATGGCGTGGCCCTACTCACAGCGTGTAATCTCCGTATAAGAAGGCTATAGACTATTAAATATGGTTTAGATATGGTACACTAGATGTCCACGGCCATGAAATAAGGAAAACAAACTCTGTATGTACCAGAAAAATACCAATCTTAATTTAAACCAATGAGGGTAAGAGTGCCAACTAGATGTACTATTTGAACGTTGAGTTATTATTGTTTACCTGTGTGTTGATCATTGTGTGGTAGTTTAGGCTTGCACTTGCTGCATGGCAGTGAGAGCATGCCGATGTGTGCTTTTTTTTGGCCATACTTAATGAATATTTATTTAATTTTCATTGATATCTATGAGCAGACACCCAGCCACTATTTGAGGATGTACCAAAGTGAGTAATGAAAGGACTAATTTGAAGCATGCTGCTGCATCATTAACCAGCTTAGTGTGTTCGTGTGTAGCATGCTTGACAAGTGCTCCTTACCACTCCCTTCATCTGCTCTCTTTTTATCGTGTCAGAGGTATTTCCAACATCTTTTTCTTTTTCTTTAATCAAAAAGGGTATCATGTCCCTTGGCACCATATTTTCTCTAATGCCAAATGTGACACAATCATTATACCGGAGAATAGAACCGATTGTTGTCTATTTGCCACAGCCAAATAGTCAATGAGGGGCCAAATATAAAAAAAATAATATTAATACTTGTGCTTATGATGTACCTTTTCATGTAGGCCTATTAGCAGGTAATACTTTTGTCACAAGAGTGTTCTAGGAAATCACACAATGTTTTGAGGATTAAGCATTTTCCCGCAAAATGAGGGAATCAGTTTTAAAATTGCAAAACTACAAAGCCTATGATGAACTGTTTTTGTAGTGAACAATGCCTATTTAGCGAAAGGCCATATTATTTTCAAGAAATGTAACACAGTCTTTTTCAAGCAAACCCAATACATTATGGAGATGTTCTACTTTTGGGCAATATACTACTAAATTCTGATGAGCGAAGGAGAATGGTTATTTGATTTTAGTATTTTTTAACATTTGCCTAAAGTGGTTCTTCAACCATGTCAATATTGTTTGTTGTTGCATTACTTTTTTGTAGAAAATAAAAGTAATATCATCCTTTTTTAAAAACTCTCCAATGTGTACAAGTACAATTACAACTAACTAAATAAAATTATATTGTATGACAGAGAGCTCCGATATATATTTTT
Source organism: Entelurus aequoreus (assembly GCF_033978785.1). Lineage (NCBI taxonomy): Eukaryota > Metazoa > Chordata > Actinopteri > Syngnathiformes > Syngnathidae > Entelurus > Entelurus aequoreus. Next base: position 30,372,987 of record NC_084735.1, on the reverse strand, counting down.
TCCTGGCCCCAGACTGTGCACCCCCCACACCCTCGTAGGAGCTTAGTCTGGGATTGACTCTTAAATTGTTTTATTTTTTTTAACTCATCCCATCCCAACGCCTGCGTGGCGACCCATCAGCGTTTCTGTTCTGTCACCTTGTACAACGTGTCTGCTCTTGAACGGGTTTGTGCTGAAAATGACATTTTGTTTCACTTGTGCAATGGCATTAAAGTTCCTTCCTGAATAATAAGATATTTGGTGAAGTTTTTACAAAAATTACTCAAATAAATGCATAAATGCTGAGTATACTTCAAGACGGATTTGACCTTTGACCTACTGTACCTTTTCAATCTCCTCATTGTCTTGCTTAACTGGAAATGTTCGTTTGTTTAAAAGGTGTGTCCATAACACTATTTATAAAGCACTCTTCATTGTTAGGCTTTGTTAGTGAACAAATGAAATCTTACATGGGTTATTTTTCCACTTTCGGTTTTACCCTGTCATACAGTACATGGAGCTATAACAACGAGGCTGTCAAGGGGTGAGATGTCTCCATGGTATTAAACTGGTTTGGAGAAATGTGTGTGTTCAAGTTAAAAAACACAGCACTTAACATAACATACATTTCACATTACAATTGTGTGTTCAAGGACAGGCCGAACAAAGCGTGAAATCTCAACGCTCGATGAAAAACACGGTTACGGGGGGGCAAAAAAACAACAAACTGTGGACTTTCTAACAGTCGCCTTTAAGAATTTCCCTACCAACCATAACAAAACATTTGATCACTTGCACTGCGGTGTTTGAAAGCCCTTAGCAAATAAAACATTCATATAAGAGCTGTCAAATGCAGATGGATTTCTTGCAAACAACTTTTTTCCTTCATCTTTGGCCATTACCAGGATAATGGCACTATATCTGAATTATTGCGGTCACATTATGGTGTTGGGGCAACATTGCTCAAAAACAAATAAAACATTTTTGAGGCTTTTTCTTTGCTTTTTTTTATTTATTTACTTTTTAAAAATCACTTACTCCAGCATCTTCCCCAGATTGGATGAATCACAGTATGAGTCAGTTTGAGTGTTTGTGGTGACAATTTTTCAGCACATATGATCATTTTGATCACCAGGTGGCTTTAACACACACACACACACACGCGCGTCAGTGTTGGCGGAACAGATGTTTGCTGTAGATGTGACAAATGTCTCTGCATTTACTGCATTTTTTTTTTTTTTTTTTTTTTGTCCATACTTTTCGGAGTGATCTGTTTAAATGGAGCATGTGTGAACATCTGCATCAACAAGAGTAAAAAGCTGCCTTTACAAAGATGATCTTGTTCAGTTTTAATAACTTTGTTGGATTATACAGCAGTGTATAAATGCACTGAATCATGCTGACAGCTGTAGCTAATATTTTGCTTCCTCCAGGGAGTAACCAAAATATTGGGAACATGAATCACCACAGTAATACGCGTACTGTAAATTAATGTTGACTCCTAACAACAATGTTTTATATAGGTATGAAGACACGTTACTCGGGGACTATGAAATAAGGTGTGGGGTTCCCCAAGGCTCAATTTTAGGCCTCATTATTTTTAATATAAATGTTGTATTGCCCTGGTGTACCCCACAAAAATATTACAAATCTACAATTATTACAAAACCCAGCCGCACACGTGCTGATAATGACCAGAGGGCGGGACCACATTACACAATACACCAGCTGCATTGGCTCCCCGTCCGCCTAAATTAAATTAATATGATTAGTTTTTAAATGTTTAATGCACATTTTTGTATCTATTTGACCTGCTTTTACCATATCTGAGGTCCTTTTATCTTTACCTAATACCAGAACAAAGACCCAAGGTGAGGTGGCATTTAGCCAATATGGCCCTCCACCCGTGAAACAGCCTGCTGGAGAGCCTTTGGACTGCAACGATTTTAAAAGAAAAAAGTTTGAAAGCACACACTGTATTTTTAATCAGGTTTTTTACAGATCATTTTAAACTTCTAGATTTGTATTCTGTTATTTTAAAAATGTATTTATTGCTATTATTACTACTATTACTTACCATTTCATGTTTTAATTATTTATTTATTTAGTATTTACATTTTATTTTTTGCATATATTTTAAAATATATTGTATTTGACTTTTTTGAGATAATTTATTATCTAATACAATTTTTATTTCTCCTCCAGTGTGGACACCTCATCATTATCTTTGCAAAGGCAGAATTTTTTGTTAGAGCTTTTGAATTAGAACCCAGGTATATACTAAGGGTTATATTTCCTGTGCCTGTTCTCTATTATAGCGCATTACAAGATTTGTTAGATGCCTCCAACTGACAATGCATTTGAAGACAAAAAATAGTCGCTGCAGGGAGATTTTCCCCGGTGCACACCAAAGATCTGCAATCTACTCAAATCGAGTGTAAAACAACATGGATCTGATTGACAACATGAGCAGCAGAGGTGTCCAAAGTGCGGCATACTATTTTACATACATATTTTTTTGCCATTTTTTGAAATTGTAAAAAAATATCAACGTGGCCCCTGTTGCATTCTTATATTTTTCTGTGTGTGGTTCTGTGTTTTAATCAGTTTGGACACCCCTGATTTACAGTAGAGGTTGTACAAACAGCGCCTGCTTCTTTTTTGACTGTGCTTGGAAATACACAGTAAGCGGCTTAAAATGCATGGTCATAGACGACTACAACGTATCCCCCACCAGTAACCTGTCGGATTTTGCTTGGCGTTAGTGGAAGAAAACATTTTAAGGGGAGAAACACTTCCAGCTGTTCCACACACACACACACACACACACACACACACACACACACACACACACACACACACACACACACACACACACACACACACACACACACACACACACACACACACACACACACACACACACACACACACACACACAGACACACACACACGAAAGTTCATTCACTTTCTGCCACTTGGCTGGAGCCTCTCCCAGTTGAACTTTGGTCTAGACACATTTTAACAACCAACCATTTACACCTCTAAACAATTTAGAGTCTCCAATTGACCTTTTGTAAACTGACTGACAAACTTAACAGTTTGTAAACTACAAATGCATGCTCATAGATGACCACAATGTATCCCACTGGTTATTCTCCAATTTTTTGATGATTCTCACTATGTACAGTACATCTGTAGTAAGTAGAGCATACTGATGTGAAAAAATTATAAATACCATTTTTGAACCATGTAGGGTAGCTTGAACGCAGCAGGCACAAGACATTGATACAAGGTTGATTATACATACATGTCCTCTGAACCTGACTTTGAAACAACATTGCAAAATGTGTAAATTAGGACAACACTGATGTCTAACGTTGGATCCACGTTGTTGGTTGGGAAATTACCAAATTTCAATGGTCGAGTCAATGTCACAACCTGACACTGAATAAACCTCATGTTGTTTCAACATTGTATTTGTGTTGTATAGAATATTGGTTGGGAAATGACCAAAATTTAATGGTCAAATCAACGTCAGAAACCATACATTGGTTAAACGTCGTCAAAAAGCATGTTGTTCCAATGTTAGGCTTGAGTTACTCAATGCCAGGACCTAATTCAACAAGTTCTCAACAATGTTTTAATGTCTGGTGCCTGCTGGGAAGGAGCCATAGCGTTCGGATGCAATTTCACAAACAAGATAGGCTCCAGCACCCCCCGCGACCCCGAAAGGGACAAGCGGTAAAAAATGGATGGATGGAAGTTCCCTTTATGTTTCTTTTGTTCCTGAAATTGAATCTTGAATTTATTTCCCATTATACCAATTAGTTTTTGAGTATAACTAACTGTACTTGGAACTCCCCCTTTCCTTCACCAAACTCGATATGTCATCTAGAGAAGTGGAGCCCAGTTCCTTACATAGACAGTGTGGATAAAGGCATGTAAAATTATTATTTTGATTACTTAATTGCATGTTTTTGTCGCTTTGGTGCAGGATTACTTCAAATCTGATATGGTTATCATGAGCAAAAATAAATATAAATATAAGATGATATATCATAGGGATGTGACTCTCACAATAACTCACAATTTGATGATGATTCTTGGGGTGACGATTCGATTCATAAAAGATTCTCGATTCAACACGCTTTTCGGTTTTAACCAATTCTCGCAATATATTAGTTGATACAAAAGTGATAATAAAAGCTTTAAAAACAGGTTACAGGTTACAAAAGCTCCTCTTGGTTGCTGACATATGATGTACAGTATACACGCAGTGACTAAGCACAGAGATGGCCTAAAAAAAAAAATATTTCTAAAGATTGATTGCAATTGAAAAAAAGTAGTATTTTTTAAATACTGTATTTTCCGCGATGTAAGCCGCACCCACTAGATTTTGGAAGGAAAAAAATAGTCGTTCATATATTAGCCGCACCGAACTATAAGCGGTAGATATATACCGATACCTTGTGACATGTGATATTTACATAGAAAGATTACGTAAATGATCATTTACATACTTTAATTGGTTCCAACCGATTGCCTGCAACACGACAGTATATTGATGATCACACAAAACAGAAAAGTCATTGATGTCTTTATTCATCCCTTATGAGATGAACAAGATTTTCTCCATTTTTAATATGGTTCAAGATGTTTATTAGGATTCTTCTTCCTTTGTTAACACTTTGAGTTTGGATAGTTTTTTTTTTTTTAAAGTAGATCATTTAATACATTGTTTGATTTCTTTGCTTAATCCATTCCATAATTAAAAAATCCATAGATTAGCTGCACCTTTGTATCGGCTGCAGGATTTAAACCTTGGGAAAAAAGTAGCGGCTTATAGTCCAGAAAATGTTGGTAGTTTTTTGAAAATTATGAATAATTTTGGAATTGGAATAGATAAATAAAAAAATTCGGGTATGAATCAATTTTTTTAAGCACATAGACACCACAGCCTGTGTTTTCTGATCTTCAGTGTGTGCATGTCATGGGTATTTTCTTAAGCGTACTACTATATGTTTAATACATTTTATTTGTTTGTTTTTTTAAACCTTGCACGCGCCGGTGTTCCCACCCTTGTAAAGCTGCTGGAAATGTGAATTTCTCTTGAAGACAAACATCTATGTTGTGTTTTTCACATTTTCTCAAGCACAATTCAACACAACTCCAGCAATAAAACATCAAGAGAAGAGGACTCAAAAAATAATACCAGTGGCTTACCTTCTTTTCCTGTACTTCTTGAGCACTGGGGTGTACGCAGCTTCTTTTTCTTTTTTTTAACCTGAATTATGAAATAATAGGATGGTGTGTGTGTGTGCATGAATCATTATGATAATAGAAATGTTTGCATAAGAAAAACAAAACAGAGCAGAGCTCTCTTTAAGTCATGTAATGTGCTTTCCCTTTAGACGCAGCAACAGACACGGTACATTCAGCATGGATTGTTGCCTCTTTTCACATGTTCTCCTTGTTGCAAGACAGTAAAATAGAAGGTATGCAGGCAAAGTTTACATGTTCATAGGTTGGATTGAAACGTTGGTGTACACTGGACGCAACACTCAGATCACAGAGTAACAAAGGGGATGTCCTTCATGTTTCCTAAACAATGCCTTTTACAGGATATCTCGCTGACAAACTATATACACGTTTGGTGTGCCGACCCAAACAAGTCCTCAAAACTCCCCCACATGTATTTTGTTTCATGGAGAATAACAGAAGGAACATCGCTTCCCTCCCTCACCCCACTCTTCCAAGAAGGGAAAGGAAAAAAAACAAATTTTTTACAAACAAAGGAACAAAACAGACAATTCCCAGAGATATGATCAAAGAAGCAATGAAAACGACTTCAGTATTTAAAAAACAACAACATATATTTTCTGAATCTCCCACCCCCCCATGTGATCAGTCCTTGTACTCCCAATTGTCATTTAAAGATGCTCTCCTGATCATTTACCGTAATACCAGGCTTACAAGGGCACTGCAAATCTACATACCATTCAAAGCCATGCCACATTATACACCCTGTTGGGGTTGTGGGGGGGCTTTCCTTTCTTAAAGGGACATGCGCACAGTTTAGGAACAAGGGGGCAACAGCAGGTTTGGTGAATAAGATTGTAACCCCCTACCCCTCCCAACCCCCAGCCTGCTGTATAGTTCATTAAAAATAAAAGCAAAATGCATGAAAATACTTGTCATCTTTTCTTTCTTTTTTTTAAAAATGCATTCATTTTCATTAAGAGCAGGGATTCTCAGCCAAACTTGTAAACTTTATAATCTCATCTCCTTTAGTGCATTTTTTTTCATACCTCTGAGTCGTCGGCCTATTTCTATAAAGCATGTGATGTCTTTTTTTTAAATTTTATTATTATTATTTTTTTGATACTTCACAAGTGATCCACTGTGAACAGCAGTTCCCGACCAGTCACATGCACACCATGGGAAATGTTGGGCTTGACGCATGATTACTAACCTTTGACCCCTTTTGACGCTGCTGTTGCTGCTACTACAGTTCAGGCAGTAAAGGGTCTGGAGACTCCCGCGTGCAGTGAACGCACCACTAACACAGTCATTTTAGCACAGCCGTCGTCTTTTTCTTAGCTTTTTGCAAGCAGCTACTTTTATAGCCTGAGGCCACCTCTACTGTCACTGAGCGTTAATATGACCTGTTTTTGTAGAGATATTTTTTTTTTAATCCATACATGATACATTGTACTGCGCACAGTGGTTTATGCGCTCGTTCTGGAAGCATAATGTTGCTGAGGACATGCAAGTTGTTGAGTATACAGCAGAGAAAAAAGCTTGATCGTTTTCAGGGATGCTCAAGCGCGAGACTCCTTCTTCAAGTGTGGTTTGTTTCCCAGCACGCCGTCCATCTCGCTGACAGTTTGCGGCGTCATTTGGGATAAAATCTGCACAGGAGGAAGAGAAAATGAGAAGCTGGTGTTAGTTTCCGGTTGTTTTGGTTCCTCTTTTTTCCGCATACAGTACTAGGCCTTTAAAGTTGAAAGGTACATCCATGGGATTTCCCCTGGATGCGGAACGGCGCATTCTTCCCGTTTCCGTTCAAGCCAGTGCCGTACCGCATCCCTGCGCTAAATCTGTGCATCAATTTAGCTCAAATTTGCTTCTTTGGGTGAGGAAGTCATGCACAAACACGACATAGATGAGCCGGTTAACTTTCAAAATAAAATACCCCGTGCTCAAGGGGGATCGTATTTTACGCTTTGAAACGTCCTACTAAAACGGACCTGAAGTTAACTTGTCAAATATTTTCAGACGTAATTTTACCTTGTTGACACAAATGGATGAGGACATGCTGATTCTGGAGGTCCAACATCAATTAATCATAATTCAGGCTTATCCTGGACAGCTACTTGGGGACCTGTTTCAAATATCAACTGATATTGGGGCCGGGGAAGCAGGGGACCGGTTATGGCTTTTCTCAGTCTTTTTGTTTATATTTCTTCATGAATTACTTTTTCTTCAGCAAATGTCTGTATTTTAATTACAGGATGTAAATTACAACAAATTATTGCAACTTTCACTTTCTGCATCCAACACCTAAAAAAACATATTTCTTTTGCAATTTTTGGTAAAAACATCTAAAAAAAAAAAAAAAGCCCGCGAGATCTTGTGAATTGAATATGGTGAATTTCTGTCGGTGTTCAAAAATGTTGAATTTAAGATGTAAATAAAGCATATTTTGTTAGATTTGTTGACATCCTGTGCTTTTTGGTGTCATTGTTACAAATAAAACATTGATTACAAATTCATCAAATCACAATGTTATTAGAAAACACAAGACTTAAAACTTTGCAACTTTTGCCGCAACAATCAGGTATTTTAGGCTGCAACAATCACACAAAAAATCCAGCGTCAAGGCAAATAAAAATGGAGCTTAATGTAAAGTCAAAGCTGTTTCGCCCCTGTCCCCGTCTAAAAGCACTCACGGGTGGCTCCATCTTACTTGTGACATAAAAGAAACAGCAAAAAGAAACAATTATATTTCCTTTGCTTATCTTGTTTTTTGCTCAAGTTCTGTCTCTCCCGTAGCGTCAGTAAAAGTGTACATGCACATGCCTCATGTCCAATTATGCAAATTAGACCAAGACGTCATCTAACCCTCTCGCGTTTCGCACCAACCCACCGTCACAAATAAATTGCTGTCCTGTGGGAAAACACAGTTGTCTCTATTTCTCTGATTTCCTCCGGGAGACGTCAATTGTAAATGGAAATGCAATGGAGGTTAATGAAGTGTTTGACTTTCGACGTTCCGTTGTACTTTACGGACTTTAATTTGTCACATACAGGCGAGAACAGGGTTGGTTGTCACATGTTTTACTCTAGTCTATATTTCTGAAAATAAAAACATCCGCCAATAAACAGTCCTACATCAAATTGAAGCTTGACGTGTTGGTTAATAAAATGATTTTGCTTTTGATTATCCAACTCATTGCAACAAAAAAGTAATCAACTAAGAAAGTCCCAATGTGACAACCAACCCCATAGTGGATGGTTGCCACAAGAAAATCCTCAATGTATTGACAAGTTCATAAATACACAATGTAATGCATTGTAACGCATAAAATAAAATAAAAAGAAATACAAATATGCATTGTAACACGAACTGAGCAAGAAAAATAAACACAACGTAGATATTTTCCGTGTATGTGATATGTTTTGAATTTTTTTCCCAGCATCAAGGCTAACAACCGTGTTGGAATTGGGGGTTAAATCACCAAAAATGATTCCCGGGCGTGGCCACCGCTGCTGCTCACTGCTCCCCTCACCTCCCAGGGGGTGATCAAGGGTGATGGGTCAAATGTAGAGAATAATTTCGCCACACCTAGTGTGTGTGTGACAATCATTGGTACTTTAACTTTACATTAGCTCGCTAATACCGATACAAACAAATTGCTTTTTCTTTATACATTTTAAGGGGAACAATTGTTTTGTTATAAATCAATTGTGTAAAAAGCCTAGAAGACAAATTCTGAGAAGCTGAATATTTGAAATTTGACATGAAAAAAAAAAACAAGTTAGTAAGTATGATATATGAAATAATACAATATGACACAATAAAAATATATTACACATTATAAAACCATAAATACTGTATGAAATGATACGATAACATATGGCATTACAATGTACAAAAGATATGACATATTGTGAGAATATAGACTATATGATTCAGTCAGATAAAAAGATATATGACAAAAACAATGCCCTTATGAAATGATACATTATATATGTATGTAACTAGACATTTTGTTGGGCCTGCTATCTGTGCCCTAAACCTCTGGCCGGGGGTCGCCACGAGCCACCGTACTTTTAAAGTGGTGCGGAGGGTCTGAATCTGTGAGTTTTAGGTGTAAACGTACAAAATAAGCTAACTCTAAGGTGTATGGCAGTTGAATTAGAGAAGCAAGTGTGAAATTAGCTAAAAAGGTTAGCATGCTATTGTTAGCATGCTAACAATAGCATGCTAATATATAGCATGTGTCACATGCCAAGTTATATGACTCTAAGGTGTATGGCAGTTGAATTACAGAAAAAAGGGTGAAATTAGCTGAAAAGGTTAGCATGTAAATGTTAGCATGCTAACAGGTAGCATGTTTCACATATCAAGTTATATGACTAAGGTGTATGGCTGTGGTATTAGAGGAAAAAAGCGTAACATTTTCAAAAAATACGTAGAGTAAAATGATTGTGAAATGATACTGTACTATATGATTCAGGCAGATAAAAACACATAATAGAAAATAATGACTTCACAAAATGATACAGACCATTATTTGTACGTAATTGTATGTACGAATTACGAGATGGCTTGACAAAATCAGACTACATTGAATCTCAGTAAAACTAAAACAATGCTATTCGGTTAAAAGTAGAAGAGAAAGTCAAACACAAAGATGGAGTAGACATTGAAAGAGTGAAATAAATACATGTTTTGGTTGTAATAATAGATGATGAATGAACAGGAAATCTCATATAAAATATACAACATAAAGTGGCAATACATATTTCAATAATGAATAAAGCAAAATACATTTCGGACCAAAAACCACTACATATTCTTTACTGCTCACTAATGTTATCTAATTTAATAACTGTGTTACAAAAAAGATTAGTTAGAATAATACATAATGTTGGATATAGTGATCATACAATCTGAATTGGAAAAGGGGTAGAATTAAATAAGCTTTGCTTCTTCCTACTTCTTTTCAAACATGTTGTCAAGAGAAATAAGAATGTGTGGATTATATAAAGTACCATTTTGTATCTGTATACCTGTTCCAAATAAACTCAAACCTTAACCATAACCAAACTATTATACCATATATCACATATAAATATACATGTGTAATTATGATACAATATGCTATGAAATGATACAATACCATATGACACAATACAATGCAAAAATATTCTACCATTTTGAAATACAGTATATGTTTCAGTCGGATAAAAACATGATACAAAATAATGACCTTACAAAAGGAAACATCCATCCATCCATTTTCTACCGCTTATTCCCTTTGGGGTCGCGGGGGGCGCTGGAGCCTATCTCAGCTACAATCGGGCGGAAGGCGGGGTACACCCTGGACAAGTCGCCACCTCATCGCAGGGCCAACACAGATAGACAGACAACGTTCACACTCACATTCACACACTAGGGCCAATTTAGTATTGCCAATCAACCTATCCCCAGGTGCATGTCTTTGGAGGTGGGAGGAAGCCGGAGTACCCGGAGGGAACCCACGCAGTCACGGGGAGAACATGCAAACTCCACACAGAAAGATCCCGAGCCCGGGATTGAACCCAAGACTACTCAGGACCTTCGTATTGTGAGGCAGACGCACTAACCCCTCTACCACCGTGCTGCCCCAAAAGGAAACAATGCATTATACAGTATATATGTAATTACATATATATATATATAATTAAATATATATGTAATTACATATATATGTAATTACATGATACAGTATAGCACACTTATGATGTTTGCCGTACTTTAGCTGCTTAACATTTCTGATTGATTAAAAAACTTTTAAGGACGTGGTCACGGAAGTAAACAAAGTAGGAATTGAACTTTCACATACTCTTAATATCCAATTAAAATAATTATTTATGATATATTCATTATATTATCATAATAATAGGTACTCATATATATGTATGAGCTTACTAAGTTACTTTGCATGCGGCCACATTTTTAAAGCCCAACGCGGCCCCGCAGTCAAAAAACTGGACACCCCTGCAGTATGGTGTACCATATAAAAGTTACAACATGATATGTATGTAATTATGATACAATATGATATGAAATTATATCATAGGAAGAGATACCTTAACAAATATATACTTACTTTTCATTATGAAATTACAAATACTGTATGAAATGATAGGATACATACGATACAACACAATGTAAAAAGATACCACATTTTGTGCAAGTATACCATTCTATAATTCAGTCAAATAAAAACATGATAAAAATAATGACCTCACAAAATGATACAATGCATTACAGCATACATACGTAATAATATGATATGAAATGATCTAACATAAAAAAGATACAAGACATTATGAAATGATACCATATGTCTATCCGTCTTACTCTAGAGAACACTATGTAAGTGGGCTCTGTTCCTAAGTCCACACGTTTCTATACCACAATTTGAGAGACCGCACCCTCTAATGGCAAGATATGAGTGTGATGTTTCATTAACATTAATATGTGTTGCATCTGCATATAAAACTAATGCTGAAGAAGAGATGCGCATCCACATTGAATCAGTCATTCCTAGGCCAGTTATTCTCAAACTGTGGCATGTGTACCCCAGTGTTACACGGGCTCCATCTAGTGGTACGCCAAAGAATCACTTAATTGAATTAAATTAAATGTATTTGATTCTTTATTTAAGTACAGTGTTTTATTTTCCTATATTTAAACACAGTGTTACTGTTCAAAGTGTGTGTAATGTTACAATGACCAAAAATATTAAATATAATTATACTATATATATATATATATATATATATATATATATATATATATATATATATATATATATATATATATATATATATATATATATATATATATATATATATATATATATATATAAAAATATGGACTCTCTCTCTCTCTCCCCCCCTCTCTCTCTCTGCATTTATATCAATCAATCAATCAATCAATCAATGTTTATTTATATAGCCCTAAATCACAAAAGTCTCAAAGGGCTGCACAAGCCACAACGACATCCTCGGCATAGAGCCCACACAAGGGACAGAATGAACATACAAGAACATAACACTTTACTGGACAGAAGCATCACCAAATCATACAAAAAAGCACAACCCAACACTTTACAGAGCATCCACCTGGAAAACAAACGGATTGCGGATGAACTGGACATCGAGGACAGGGTGGACGCTACAGCCAACAAGGAAGCCTTCATCACATTGAAGGACCACAAACCCAACTTCGCAAATAACCCATCATGCCGACTAATAAACCCAACTAAATCCGAAATGGGAAAAATCAGCAAAATAATCCTGGACAGAATCAACACAAAAATTACGGACAAAACACCACTCAACCAATGGAGAAATACAGCAGCAGTAATCAAATGGTTCAGCAACATCCAAGGCAAACAACAGCACAACTTCATCTCCTTCGATGTCGAAGAATTTGACCCTTCCATCACACAAGACCTACTGACCAAAGCACTAGACTTTGCCTCAGACTACGACTCAATCACAGGCAACGAAAGAAACATCATCATCCATGCAAAGAACTCCATACTCTTCCACAACGGTACACCATGGCAAAAAAAGAACAATTCAACATTCGACGTCACCATGGGGAGTTTTGACGGAGCAGAAACGTGCAAAATTGTTGGGAGTTTCCTCCTCCCCAGCTCGCTAGCCTCAACCTGAACCTTGGTATTTACCGTGATGACGGACTGGCAGTGTGTCGCGCCTCGCCAAGGAGCAGCGAGAATACCAAGAAGCGTATATGCCAAATCTTCAAAGAGAACGGCCTACGGATCACGATTGAAGCCAACAAGCAAACCGTCAACTTCCTCGACGTCACTTTCAACCTGAGGAATAACAGCTACCAACCATTCACGAAACCCAACACAACACTCCAATACGTGCACCATGACAGCAACCACCCACCCACCACCACGAAAAGAATACCTACCGGTATTAATAAAAGACTATCGATGCTGTCATCTAGCAAAGCTGAATTAGACAAAGCAACCCCCCCGTACCAAAAAGCACTTGATGAAAGCGGATACAACTTCACCCTCACCTACGAACCCACGCCAGGAAACCAACCAAAAAGGAGCAGAAAACGAAACAACATTATCTGGTACAACCCCCCATACAGTAAAAACGTCTCAACTAATATTGGCCACAAATTCCTCACCCTGATCGACAAACACTTCCCCAAAGGCAACACCTTAAGAAAAGTATTCAACAAGAACAACATTAAATTGAGCTACAGCTGCATGAACAATATATGACAAATCATTTCAAACCACAATAAAGCAATTGAAAAGGAACCGTCCACCACCAGGCAGAACGACTCCAAAACAGACAAAGGCTGTAACTGCCGCAAGAAACCTGATTGACCTCTCAACGGGGGGTGCTTACAACCATCAGTTGTTTACCAAGCAAAGGTAACACGCAAGGACATTAACACATCCGACCCATATGTAGGATTAACTGAGGGAGCATTCAAAACCAGATGGAACAATCACAAAGCCTCTTTCAGAAGCAAAAGCTTGCGGAACACTACAGAACTCAGTCAACACATTTGGAATCTCAAAGACAATAATGTTGAATATTCGATAACATTGCAAATTCTTGCATCCAGCACACCATACAACAGTGGTAATAAAAGATGCAACCTATGCTTAAAAGAGAAACTGTTAATTATATACCGTCCATACTTGTCATCCCTCAACAAGCACAGCAAAATGGTATCAGCATGCCGTCACAGAAGGAAACACCTCCTAGGTAACACATGAGCCAATCACCACGCCCCTACGCTTGCCTGTACCCACCCGCTCTGTGCCCTATATAAACCATGGTATGTGAATGCTTCCATTAAAATCTCCTGATGGTTGAGGAAACCCTCATGAAACAGGCCTGTAGAGATGAAATAGTCTTGTGATTTTTTCCCACAAATACATATATATATATATATATATATATATATATATATATATATATATATATATATATATATATATATATATATATATATATATATATATATATAGAGAGAGAGAGAGAGAGAGAGAGAGAGAGAGAGAGAGAGAGAAAGATAGTTTATAATATACTATGCCTCTGCCTTGTTTTTAATGAATACTTAGCCCTACTCGGCTACTGTATTTTAATGTTGGTCATTATGGTGGTACTTGGGGAAAAAAGTTTGAGAACCACTGTTCCAGGCCATGGCTAGGTAGCTAACATACAAAGGGTATCTGGAGAATAGCTAACCATATGGCATATCAATAACCATGTAGGACTTTAGGGGTAAACTAAAAATAGAAAAAAAGCAAGAAACAATTTTACCCGGAGGGCTCCAAGGTTCTCCAGTAGCTGATCTGTGTTTGAAACACCCAGAAGCACCGAACTGACTCCCTCGCTACGAAGACACCAGGCTGGGAAAAACAAGAACAAAGTGTTCAGCATGCTTTAAAATTTGGCTTCAAGGGGTAGCGGTCGGATGGATCCTTCAAATCCAATGAGAGGTCACACACAAACAAGTTAAATAATAATCATAATCATAAATGTTACATTTCATGAAGAGGGTATTTGAGTCCGTACCAATGGCCAACTGTGCGGCGGTGCAGCCCAGTCTGTCTGCCAGTAGGTGGAGCTCTTTGATTTTAGCCAGCTGCCTGCGCCCCTCCTCGCTGTTCACTCGCTCTCTCAGCCACTGGTATCCCTTCAGACAAATCGAGGTGGAAAAAGTGAGTTAAAGTGCTTTTTTTTTACTGCTTTCTTATAAACAAAAACTGAAAAAAGAATGCTCGACTGATCAGCTGGGGAATTACACCAAGGAGAATCCCAGGGGAGGATGCAGAGTCCAATCAAACTGACCTTCATTGCTGCTCTGGAGCACTCTGGTACTCCGTCGCTGTACTTCCCTGTGATTAATCCACAGGCCAAGGGAGACCACGTCATTGCTCCAACCCCTGAAGCAAGCAAATGAAGCTCAAAGTCATTCTATGTTTCAACAAAATCACAGATTTCAAATCCAAGATGACTTGATACCGATCTTGTGGTAGAGCTCAGGAAGCTGCACCTCCACTTTATCCCTCTGAAAGTAGTGATACTCTGCCTGCTCACACACAGGTGGTATCAGATTGAACTGTCGAGCCACCGAGTAGGCCTCCTGATGCAGCAGAAACAAACATGGCGAAACCATCAGTGTGCTCATGAACCGACAGGAGAATAGGAATTGAATAATAATGACCATGATTTCCATGGCACTCCAACGTGAGGTGCCCCAGTACATGGCCATGCCCTGGTTGATCACAAACGTCATAGCACGCACGATCTCTGCAAAAACCATACTTGAAATGATACTTTTCCGAGGCACACGATATCATGTGAATCATGCTGAGACTCACCCTCCATTGGACTGTTGACATCATTTCTATTGGCAAAAACAATATCCACGTAATCAAGCTGCAGTCTCGATAAGGATCCTCTTAAACCTGCCATTGATAAGAACCATACTATATTAATACATTGTAAAATACATGCCATGTGATACCATCCAGAATAATTCATTTTGAAAAGGTTCAATTCGATACAAAACTATACTATACTTTAATACATGGTTGACTCACATGATACAAAATGATACATTATGAAGTAATATAATTCAATACTGTACATTATGAAACTATAAAACGTGATCCCATCATATAATAAAAAATGACACCATCCATGTATGATCAATAATACGATACAGTGTGATACAAAAATATACGTTATGAAGTGATACAATTAGATACAAAATCATACTATACACTATGAAACTATAAAATGTGATTCCATCATGATACAAAATGATACCATACATTATATGATCAATTATTATACAAAATGATAAAGTACACTATATGACTAATCATACAATACTGTATGATTTGATACCAAATTATACATTATAAAGTGATTTGATTAAATACAAAAAATACTATACATTTTGAAACTATAATACATAATTCAATCATATGATACAAAATAATACCATATGATTAATTATATGATACATTATGATACATTATTATATGATAGCCTACCCATATTTGTTTTGAAATATACAATACTGTACAATTCAGTCCTGAAATTATACCATATGACAAGTAAGTATGATACAATACATTATAGTATGAAATGAAATGTTACAAATAGATACTGTATCATACGATAAAAATATACTGGACATTGTAAAATTATATCATACGTATACATCCATCCATCCATCCATCCATCCATCCATCCATTTTCTACCGCTTATTCCCTTCGGGATCGCGGGGGGCGCTGGAGCCTATCTCAGCTACAATCGGGCGGAAGGCGGGGTACACCCTGGACAAGTCGCCACCTCATCGCAGGGCCAACACATCACACTCACATTCACACACTAGGGCCAATTTAGTGTTGCCAATCAACCTATCCCCAGGTGCATGTTTTTGGAATATGATACCATACTATGCAAAATTATACTGTGAGTTATTGTGAAATTATTTTTATCATTTAAGACACTACGATTCAGTCATATGAACTCATACATTAGGATGATTAAATGAGGACCACAGAAAACGATCCATCAGTTATCATCAGATATGAAATAAAAGAGATAGAGCAGGTTATGAAATTATACAAACGATACCACACAGTGCCATATGATACAATACTATGCAAAAATATACTATACACAATGAAATCATACTTTGCAATTTAATATGATAATAAAAGATATCGTACACTGTGATATGATACACTATAAAACGATACCACATGATATGATAGAATGTTATAGCATACAATACTGCATACTTTGTGGTGTCACTTCTTGTGAGGTCAGATGGATTAAAAAAAACTCTGCCCTGATTCAGAAGTTTTGGACTATTCAGACACTTTTCTTGAGCATACAACTTGCACCGATAGTTTTTGAGTAAGAGATGCCTCTTGTGTCCGTGAATATATTTGTTATCTATGTTTAAAGAACACATGATACATGCAATTGATACAGCACAATGATCGCATTACATCACAAATGATTTGGAGCAATCTAAGCGCATGAAACATGTGATTATAACTGGGCTCCATATTACACAAAGGCCTCGAACCGGGGCAGCTGATAACAAGATGCTTCCACACAGAAACACGTGGACAACTTTCTGCAATCCTAAACTGTGGATGTGGATGTCGATGTCATCAACATGGATACATGCATGTTGGCAGAAATCACAATGTCAACAACATGGATACATGCATGTTGGCAGAAATCACAACGTCACACTTGTCGTCTTCATAAATTCACCAACAAAAAAAAACAAAAAACAAGATGGCGTTGCCAAAGCAGAGAGGTTTGCTGAGGGGAACAAACGTCTACAATTCAATCAATGAGCATCTGACAAAAAGCCTATGAAGCATGTTACTTAAAGAAGCACGGGGTGCTAAATGTACATCCTGAAGAAACCATAGTACACAGTAAGGAACTGGACAAATACTGAAAATGACATTATCTCCACTACAAGGACTTGATCCTTATGATACCGTACAATATATGTACATAATTATATGATACAATTTGATAAAGTATGATACGAAGAGACAGCTTCTAATACAATAAAAAAAAATACAGTATGTAACAGTATAGCATATTATAGAGTAGAACATCGTATGATACAATACAATTCAAAAATATACTATACACTACCACAGAGTTTAGAGTTGATTTATTTAAAATAGGACAATACATGTTAATGCACATATACATGTAAATATGCAAGATTATAGCCAATGGCTAATTTCCATCTTCAGCCCCTTCAG
Organism: Entelurus aequoreus; assembly: GCF_033978785.1. Classification (NCBI taxonomy): domain Eukaryota; kingdom Metazoa; phylum Chordata; class Actinopteri; order Syngnathiformes; family Syngnathidae; genus Entelurus; species Entelurus aequoreus. Next base: position 30,354,894 of record NC_084735.1, on the reverse strand, counting down.
CAGGTTGATGTTTACATAGCACATACGTAAGACAACATAGACAAGTAGAACAATTAGCCTTAATAAAGTCAAAGTAATAAAAGGTACCCCAACAGTTAGCTAATATTAAAAAAAATTACACGTTTAGGCATGATTGTGGCAGCAATGTTGTTCTTCCAGTAGACAAGCTTTGAAATGTTTGGTGAAAGAGACCAGGGTCGGAAGTTCACGTATTGGTATTTGCTGTTGAATTCCAAGTGTGAGATGCATGGACAGAGAAAGTTTCTGGACCATGGGCCCTCTTTTTTTTTACCAAGAAATACACAGTCTTCTTGACCTGTTCATGGTTTTTTTTCACAAACTCTTGTCATGGAGGAGGTGCTTTGTCATGGAAGATTTAGTAGGTGAAGGTGGCGTCGATGTATTTAACAGTGTTGTCCCAATTTAAGCCAGTGGTTCTTAACCTGGGTTCGATCGAACCCTAGGGGTTCGGTGAGTCGGGCTCAGGGGTTCGGCGGAGGTCAAAACACACCCGACACATCCTGTACATAATAACTTCTCCCTATCAGCGTATTACGGATACGGCAACAGCAGAAGTCAGACTGATTTGCAGATGTGTAATTTGTTGTGAGTTTATGCACTGTGTTGGTTTTGTTCTTTGTTCATTTTGTGCACCAGTAATAAAACATGGTAACACTTTAGTATGGGGAACATATTCACCATTAATAAGTTGCTCATTAACATGCAAATTAGTAACATATTGGCTCTTAACTAGTCATTATTAAGTACTTATTAATGCCTTATTCGGCATGGCCTTATTATAACCCTAACCCTCTAACCGTGGCCCTAACCCTCTAACCCTAACCATAACCCGAACCCTAACCAAATAACTCTAAATTCAATCTTTGTTACTTAGAATATGTTCTCCTAGTGTCCAAACAACTCTAAATTAAGTCTTTGTTACTTAGAATATGTTCCCCTAGTGTCCAAAAACTCAAAATTAAGTCTTTGTTACTTAGAATATGTTCCCCTAGTGTCCAAAAAACTCTAAATTAAGTCTTTGTTACTTAGATTATGTTCCCCATACTAAAGTGTTACCAAAAACATATAATAACTTTGTCTTGAATTTGAAAAAAAAGGAGGGTTCGGTGAATGCGCATATGAAACTGGTGGGGTTCGGTACCTCCAACAAGGTTAAGAACCACTGGTTTAAGCGCTCATGTTTTTTAAATATCCGACAAGTAAGATATGTTTTTGGATTTGTATCTAATACTTTCAGAGCTTGTTTATAAACTGGTTCAATCGGCTTTACAATACCACATTGATGGTACAATAGCATCTTCTGTTGTATTCTACTGAATTGTATTGTATAATTTTAAAGAGTATCGGTATTGTATATGAAATTATAAAATACATATGATGTAATACGATACAATACGTTGCAGTATGATATGAAATGATATGACACCACATGATACAAAATACAGTAAAACCATACCAAAACAATATGGTATTAAACGCTCCATACAATAAGACAACATATGAGATAAAATAAGTAGGTACACCTGCGTAATTAAATAAGATCCACTACAATAGAAGAACTGTGCCAATAATCTAGCTCTTACAAATATACAGTATAGTATAGTATTGTATATTTTCGTATGGGTCACATATCTTAGTGCGGGGGTCAGCAACCCGCGGCTCGAGATCCGCATGTGGCTCTTTAGCGCCGCCCTAGTGGCTCCCTGGACCTCTTTCAGATATGTGGGAAAATGGAAAAAGATTAAGAAAAAAATTATTTTTTTGTTGTAATATATTTTCTGTAGGAGAACAAACATGACACAAATCTTCCTAATTGTTAGAAATCCCACGGTTTGTTATACATGCTTCACAGATGAGAGCATTTGGCAAGCACCGTTTTGTCCTACTAATTTCAGCGATCCTTGAACTCATCAGTTTGTTTACATGTACAACTTTCTCCGATGTTGCCACAGAAAGACGTGTTTTATGCCACTCCTTTGTCTCATTTTGTCCACCAAACATTTTATGCTGTGCGTGAATGCACAAATGTGAGCTTTGTTGATTTTATTGATTTGCTGGAGTGTTTATCAGGCATATTTGATCAATCCATGACTGCAAGCCAATTGATGCTAACATGCTATTTAGGCTAGCTGTATGTACATATTGCATCATTATGCCTCGTTTGTAGGTATATTTGAGCTAATTTAATTTCCTTTACTTATGTCCTCTGTGTATTTAATTTATATTTGCATGTCTCATGACACCTTATCTGTATGTAATATTGGAAGCATTTCTGATAGTTGTGTGTGTGCCATGTTGTTCCAGACCGCAGCAAGCGTTACCCAGCTTGCAAAGATTGTAATAAATCCATTAGAAGAAGACAGCCTGCCGTTTCCTTTAACTTGGACACACACATCTATACCTTTGGCCATTCTGAGCCAGTAATTTCCAGAAGTTATCTAATCCCCTGAAAAGTCTCCATTTTATTAATGATTTCCAATGTTGCAAAAACGTGTAGAATAAAAATGTATATACAACATTTCTGTCAACGAAGATTTGCGTATAAGGCTTTTAATTTTTTTTTTTTTTTTTGGTCTAATATGGCTCTTTCAACATTTTGGGTTGCCGACCCCTGTCTTAGTGTATCAAACAGTATCGTATCATTCTTAATATAATGTATGGTATCATTTTGTACTATATAGTATCATTTCATATGATTGAATAGTAAAGTATAGTTCATGTATCGTATGTTTCTTGTGTTGAATCTTATCACGTGGCATGTTATTCAATGTCACGCAGTATTGTATGGTATCACGTGTTACATCATTTTCTATAATGTTGCATAATAACACTGTCATATGGTATCATGTCACACTGTATGGTCTCCAGTGCTTTCAATACCATACGGCCTGGGCTACTGGGTGTGAAGTTGGAGACGATGCAGGTGGAGGCCCCCTTGGTGTTCTGGGTTTTTGATTACCTGACTGACAGACCACAGTACGTGCGGCTGCAGGACTGTGTGTCTGACAGGCTGGTCAGCAACACCGGGGTCCCGCAGGGCACAGTCCTCTCCCCCTTCCTCTTCACCATCTACACCACCGATTTCCACTATCACTCAGAGTCCTGCCACCTTCAGAAGTTTTCTGATGACTCTGCGATAGTGAGGTGTATTGAGGATAGTGATGATGAGGAATACAGGGCACTGGTGGAGGACTTTGTCACATGGTGTGGAAAGAACCACCTCCAGCTTAATGTGATGAAGACCAAGGAGCTGGTTGTGGACCTGGGAAGGAGGAGGAGTACTCCGGTGACCCCTGTTTCCATCAGGGGGGGTCGATGTGGACATGGTTGAGGATTATAAATACCTGGGAGTACACATCGACAACAAGCTGAATGGGTCAAAACACACTGAGGCACTCTACAAGAAGGGATAGAGCCGCCTCTACTTTCTCAGGAGGCTAGGATCCTTCAACGTCTGTACAAAGAATGTTGAAGATGTTCTACGAGTCGGTGGTGGCGGGCGCCTTCTTGTACGCCGTGGCCTGCTGGGGCAGCGGGCTGAGAGCGAGGGACGCAAACAGACTGGACAAGTTGGTAGGCCAGTAACGTGGTGGGAGTGGAGCTAGACTCTCTGGCGGTGGTGTCAGAGAGGAGAAGTCTAGCAAAACTCCTAGCTATTATGGACAACACCTCCCACCCACTACACTCGGACCTTGCGGGGAGAATGAGCACCTTCAGTGGAAGGCTCAGACTCCCAAAATGCAACACGGAACGACACAGGAGGTCCTTCATACCAACAGCCATCAGACTGTATAATGCATATGTTCCTTCTTGACTGCACTTAAATGTAGAGTATATGTAGTATATGTAGAATATATTTATATTATTTATATATTATATATATAATATATTATATTATTTATTATTATTCTTGTCTATTGTGAGCAAACTGTGGTGCTGAATTTCCCCCAGGGATCAATAAAGTACTTTCTATTCTATTCTATTCTTTCTAACATATATAGGGATGTGAATAACTCACAATTTATAAATAATGATAAATGGGTTATACTTGTATAGCGCTTTTCTACCTTCAAGGTACTCAAAGCGCTTTGACAGTATTTCCACATTTACCCATTCACACACACATTCACACACTGATGGCGGGAGCTGCCATGCAAGGCGCTAACCAGCAGCCATCAGGAGCAAGGGTGAAGTGTCTTGCCCAAGGACACAACGGACGTGACTAGGAAGGTAGAAGGTGGGAATTGAACCCCAGGAACCAGCAACACTCCGATTGCTGGCACAGCCACTCTACCAACTTCGCCACGCCGTCCCAATAAATTGACTACGATTCTTGGATTGATGATTCGTTTCAGAATCGATTCTCGATTCAAAGATATGAATCAAACAATGTATTTATTATTTATTCATGTATTTATTCTTTATTATTATGTATTATTTATTATAGTATTTATTATACTGTGTAATTTGCTACACAGCAACATACTGAGTACTTTTTGTGACACATTGCGTGTCACAAAAAGATTTCACATAAAAAATTATGAATGTCGCATGACGCTTGAGGAAAAAGACTTAGTTTTTGACATTTGGATTTAGTTTAGTAATTCATGCGAAAGAAAGATTACAAATAGAATTTGGACAATGCTGCTGTGGGGCGGAAACAAATCTGTTTTTAGAAGGAATTCGCTGACTTCCAATGCATCTGTTATGTATTCTTGTCAAATGTCAAGCTTCATCATGCCTTCCAAAGTGGTGTGTGTGTGTGTGTGTGTGTGTGCGTGCGTGCGCGCGTGTGTGTGTGTGTGTGTGTGTGTGTGTGCGCGCGTGTGTCATCATCATTGCCCTCATTTCAGTGACAGGCCTAAAGCCCAAGTATGCGCGGCGTGCAAACGTTAAAAGCTGCACAAAGTTGACCTATTACGTAACAGGCTGAATTCAAAAGGCTGATGACAATGACGCTCAGACAGTCCATTCAAATCCTGATTTAATTGGACAGCTCAAGGATACATTAAACAAACAAAGTAGTCTTCTTTAGGATTAGGCTGTGGAGGAAGAGACGATAAAACATGCTGGGGAGGAGGACAATAATCAGCGGATGGATTTTCCATGAGAGCTTTTGTTCCCCTCACCCGACCGGGCTAATTCACAGCAGATCATTTTTGTTATAATGCAATGTGATGATGCTTTACCATACCTTCAATAATGTGTTTTCTGGACAGTCCTCGCTCTGTCTCTGCTCTGTGAACGAGTCATAAAACAACACCATTAATAATACATTTTCATTAAAAATACAACACACATATTAATCCACACTTACTGGCCTCCCCAGTAGATCTTTGTTGTGATGACGAAACTCGAGCGTCTAGCCAGGGTTGAAAAAATAATTTGATTTTTTGTTTCAATAAAACAATAACATTCACCAAACACAACATTAGTTACAATAAATTACTGAATAACACTGACAATATATACAATGAACAAAATACAACATTTAGTATTTATATAGGTACTATACATTCTCAAACAATGGATTATTAGATAATATATATATTTCTGTATTATTGCATATCATAAAATATGATATATTGTTGTTCATATTTTACTAAATATATTGTTTTTAATAATTATTTTTGGAAATAATAATTTAAAAAATAAAATACCACTGATTTGTTAGGTTATGTTTTCCAATATAACTTTGTACTAACAAGTTATTTTTAATGGACATTTATTGTATCATGTAAAGGGTTAAATTCATATTATTTGACATCAGAGTTACATTTTAGAGAGTCTAATATTTGTAAATGAATACACATAAAAAATAGATAAAACCTTAGGCATGAAAAAACTAGTGTATTACTTTACCAGTATTATATAAAGAGCCACCATTTTTAAGAACAAAACATATTTTTATAATTATTATTTTAAAACACTACTATCAATGAAATTACAAATTGTGATGTACTTTACCTTACAGTATTACTAAATGTAAAATGATTTCAAGAAATATATCTATAGTCTATATCTTATAAAAGGTAAATATGTCAAAGTCAGAAGTCAAACTTTGTTTTAATGTGCTATATAAATAAAGAGTTAATATACAGACATATACATTTGCTCAAGAATAAAATAGGACAGTAGTATCAACAACATCGAAACCAGTCCATCCAAAATAGGAAGTTCCCTTGAGACAAATAATAAAATGTTTACATTTTATATAAAAAAAATAAAGAAATAAACAAAAAATATTTAAAATTAGAACAACAATAATGTAGCATTTTAGGACATCTTCACATGTATGAGAATAATAAATGAATAAGTGAAGTCACCTCCATCCTTTCTTCTTAATGATGTTCCCCAGAGTGATCTCTGCTCTGTACAGGTACACACAATATTTATGTTTATACATGTCTACAAATATGTGTACGTCAAAACCCAAAGACACTAAGACAATAAGTCCGACCTTCCAGATGCATAAACCTCTGCCGTGTCAAACAGGTTGACCCCGTTCTCGTAGGCCACAGTCATCAGGTTCTCCGCCATCTGTGGAAGGAATGGAATTAGTACAGAAAAACAGAAATATGTAAGTTTGATGAAAGTCTCACCTCGTCAGATATCTGTGATCCAAACGTCACCCAGGTGCCTAAACAAAAGGTGCAGGCGGTTATAAATATCTCTTCCATTTGAATCCAATAGACAGACGAGGAACCAAATGAACTCACCTAACCCGAGGCAGGAAACACGTAGACCTGACTTCCCGAGGTTCCTGTGTGGTGACAGAGAGGAATCATATATCAGTATCAATAATAATATCTGAAACAAAAGATTGATGATGAGAAAACATGTTTGCAATTAGTCTTAATTGCTGCCTCTTAATACCATAGTTAATGTTGCACTGCCAATAAATGTGGTGATATATTGATTCAAAAATCAATAGTAATAAATAATCATGAGGAACAAAATGAACCTTATCACCGTGTATGCCTTTATTGCCATATTTCAACGCACATCCATGTCACGTTAATCATCCATGAATTGAATAACGTGGACCCCGACTTAAACAAGTTGGAAAACGTATTCGGGTGTAACCATTTAGTGATCAATTGTACGGAATATGTACTGTACTGTGCAATCTACTAATAAAAGTTTCAATCAAAGCATTTCTACCCAATGAAAAAAAGGCTTGTAATAGTGATACAATATTTACACCCCTAATATTGATCTAATAACTCACTTTTCAGGTTTTTCATTTTTACCTGAAATTACATGATGACCACTTCAAACAACTTTGTATCGTAATATTTTGTAGTAATGTGTCTTTATTATTGTTGTTAAAGGACTGCATTGCATCATTTTATGAGCTGTTTATAATATTTTGGATAGCTTATTTTGATATTTATTTCAATATCAATCAATATTTTTTTATATACTGAAATACATGAGAGGGTAAAAATGCTAGAAACAGCTGTCAATAAATATGAAAAATTAGGTATTTTACAATGACATTCAATACAATACAATACTATGCTAAATCAATTCCTACAATATGGCTCAACATATACAGAATAATTAGACACAAACCGACGTGACAATAGGATACAATAGGATACGATATGAAACAATATCATATAATACTATGTATGTACATGATACAACACAAAATATACGATATTATGATAACAGGTATAATAAGATAACATACAAAACAAAAGAGTACAATATATCATACTGTGGTGGATATACACACACAGGACACTTATTAATTATTACAGTTATAATTCACTGCGTTCTAGCCCATGTTTACTTGCATAGGTGCATAGGTGCTTTTACTTTGAAGTGTTGAGACACACCTCTGTGGTGCTGACGTAATTACCTGTGCGACAGTTTTTTTGTTGTGTTGTTCTCTCTGAAAATAAACGGAGTGTTACTTGGCTCTCCAAAGAGGAATAAATCTCCGTCGTTTCTCTGCCTACACTCCTACATTGGTGACCCCTTTTTACTCTTGGACGTTTCCAGAGTTTACTGAACATGTCTGCTACACTAAAGTTGCCCGACTTTTGGGAAGGGAACGCAATTGCGTGGTTCGCACAGGCGGAGGCTCAATTCGCCATCAAAGACATTACGGCGGACGAAACAAAGTTTTATCATGTGGTGGCGTCCCTTACAAGCTCGACTGCGGGGAGAGTGGTGAGTCTGCTAGAACGTCCTCCTGCACGCAACAAATACGCCGCTCTGAAGGCGCATCTACTGGAGACTTTTGGACTTTCTGAATCCGAACGTGCGCGCCAACTCCTCTCACTTCCCGGTCTCGGCGACAGTAAGCCTTCTGAGCTGATGGATCACATGCTGGCTCTGCTGGGAGACCATCAGCCGTGTTTTCTTTTCAAAGAACTATTCCTGCAGCAGCTTCCAGAACAGGTGCGTTTGGCACTTGCGAATTCATCTATTACTGATTTTCGCCAGTTGGCCAGGGAGGCGGACAAATTTTTCTCAGCTGGGAAGAAATGTTTTGCAGCCACGCCCCCTTCCACGTCTACTGCCACCAGTGATGACCATATGCACCAGCCATACTCCATCTCTGCCACCACTACTGTGCCCCGACGTGCAAAGCAGTCAGGAGGATTGTGTTTCTACCACGCCAAGTTTGGCAACAAAGCCAAGAAATGCCTTCCCCCCTGTACATTCAGTGCGTCGGGAAACGCACCGGCCGCCACCTATTAGCAGCCGTGGGTGACGGCCATACCAGCGGCTTGCTGTTTATTACTGACTCCCTCTCCGGTCGTCGCTTTCTTTGTGACACAGGTGCCCACATGAGTGCGCTGCCAGCATCAGCCACAGACATTCGCGCAGGGCCGTGTGCCCCCCCCCTTCTGGCTGCAAATGGCAGCACAATCCACACCTTTGGCACACGCACTGTGACAGTGAGTTTTGCTGGTCAGCGTTTTACCTGGGATTTTGTGTCAGCAAAAGTGTCCACTCCCCTGTTGGGTGCTGATTTCTTGTTTGCCAACAAGCTTCTAGTGGATGTGAGGAACCGCCGCCTCGTCCATGCTGAAACATTCGGCTCATTTCCCTGTGAACACAGTGACACTGCCCCGACGAAGCTGTCCAGTGCCCTCTCGCCCGCTGATGACTTTTCTCACCTCCTCAAGGAGTTCTCAGACATCACCGCACCTACCTTCTCCTCCGCCTCCGCCAAACATGGTGTGTTGCACTACATCTCCACCAATGGCCCGCCTGTGCACGCTAAAGCCCGGCGCCTTGACCCACACAAGCTCAGTATCGCAAGAGCTGAGTTCGACGCCATGGAACGCCTTGGCATCGTCCGCCGGTCGAACAGTCCCTGGGCCTCCCCCCTTCACCTGGTGCCAAAGCCCAATGGTGGTTGGCGCCCGTGCGGCGACTACCGACGCCTTAATGCTGTCACTACACCGGACCGGTACCCTATTCCACACATCCATGACTTTTCTGCCCACCTGGCGGGTGCGTCTATTTTTTCTAAAGTGGACCTCGTCCGGGGCTATCACCAGGTACCAGTTCAGCCTCAGGACATTCCCAAAACAGCGGTGATTACCCCATTCGGGCTTTTTGAGTTTCTACGGATGCCATTCGGACTAAAAAATGCTGCCCAGACCTTTCAGCGATTGATGGACACGGTGCTGCGTGACTTGTCATTCGTTTTTGTCTACCTGGACGATATCCTAGTGGCCAGCACGTCTGAGGCAGAGCACCTATCACACCTGCGTCTTCTCTTCAGTCGTCTCCAGCAGCACGGCTTGATCATCAACCCAGCGAAATGCCAGTTTGGACTGTCTTCCATGGATTTCCTGGGCCACCACATCACTACAGCAGGGGCGATTCCTCTGCCGTCAAAGGTGGAGGCAGTGTTGGGGCTTCCGCAGCCTCACACTGTCAAGGCTCTACAAGAGTTCTGCGGCATGGTCAATTTTTACCACCGTTTTGTGCCTCGGGCTGCCGACCTTATGCGCCCCCTATACAGCGCTCTCAAGGGTAAAAAAACTTCTAAGCATGCCCTTTCTTGGTCCACGGACATGTTGGCAGCTTTCTCTGCTACAAAAGATGCACTCGCGGACGCAACTATGCTGGCTCACCCGGTGCCTGACGCCCCTGTTGCTCTGACCACGGACGCCTCAGACTATGCTGTTGGTGCTGTTCTCCAGCAGTTGGTCAATAGTGTTTGGCAACCTCTCGCTTTTTTCAGCCGCCAACTTAGGTCCAGTGAGCAGAAATATAGCACTTTTGACCGTGAACTCCTCGCCCTGTATTTAGCCATCCGTCATTTCCGTTTCCTGCTGGAAGCCCGTCCGTTCACTGCCTTTGTGGATCACAAGCGTTTGACCTTCGCCATGGCCAAGGTGTCGGAACCATGGTCTGCCAGGCAACAGCGCCACCTAGCTTTTATTTCTGAATTTACCACGGACATTAAACATGTGTCAGGAAAAGACAATCCCGTGGCTGACTGCCTCTCCCGTGTGGTCATTGGTGCTGTCCACCTTGGAATAGACTATGCCCGAATGGCTGTGGACCAAGTTTCGGACCCCGACATTCAGGCGTACAGAACAGCGGTCACTGGCCTCCAGTTGGCGGACGTCCCGTTCGGCGATGCCGGCACAACGCTGCTCTGCGACGTATCTCTGGACCTGCCCCGTCCTGTGGTGCCGCAGGTCTGGAGACGGCAAGTTTTCGACGCCATACATGGCCTCTCGCACCCAGGCAGCAAGCCGTCACAGCGTCTCGTGGCAGCAAAGTTTGTCTGGCATGGCCTCAAGAAGGACATTCGCGACTGGGTCAGGACCTGTGTGGCATGCCAACGCGCTAAGATCCATCGCCATGTTAAGGCCCCGTTGGAGCAGTTTGCAGTTCCCGAAAGGCGTTTTGACCACGTCAACGTTGACCTGGTGGGACCCCTTCCTCCCTCCAGGGGATTTACTCACCTTCTGACTATGGTGGACCGGACCACCCGTTGGCCGGAGGTTGTCCCACTGTCGGCAACGACATCAGCTGATGTGGCCCGGGCCTTCATTGGTACCTGGGTCGCCCGGTATGGTGCCCCATCTGACCTTTCGTTTGATCGTGGCCCCCAGTTTACTTCCGAGCTCTGGAATACTGTTGCCTGTCAGTTGGGTGTCTCACTCCACCGCACTACAGCATACCACCCTCAAGCAAACGGCATGTGTGAACGTTTTCACAGGGACATGAAGGCCGCCCTTAAGGCTTCTCTCACAGACGACGGCTGGGTCGACAAGCTCCCGTGGGTGATGCTGGGGATTAGAACTGCGCCTAAGGAGGACCTCCTGTCTTCCTCAGCGGAGTTAGTTTATGGCCAGACCCTCAGAGTCCCAGGTGAATTTATACCCCGCACTACAGTCCCCTGGTCTGCTTCTGACCAGCGGCGTAGCCTCATGGACACTGCCCGTACCTTCCTACCAGTCCCGACCTCGCACCACTGCTTGCCCCAGGTGCACATTCCCCCTGACCTGCGAGCAGCGGGGTACGTGTTCATCCGCCACGATGCCCATAGGGGGCCCTTGCAACCACCATACGACGGTCCTTATCGGGTTGTGGAGGCTGGGGATAAGACATTTGTCATTGACATTGGGGGCAGACTGGATCGCGTCTCAGTGGACCGGCTGAAGCCAGCCCACCTGGATTTGGGCCGTTCAGTTGAGGTGGCTCAGGCACCACGTCGCGGTCGACCCCCACACTGCCAACCGACGTCTGCTCGCCGTCAGCAGCCGGCTGTCACCCTCCCGCTTCACCCCCCTCCACCTGCCCAGGAGCTTCGGAATCGCTTTGGGCGGGTCATTCGGGTCCCTGGTCGTTTCACTGGGCCAGTTCTTGTGAATTCTGGGGGGACGTGTGTGGTGGATATACACACACAGGACACTTATTAATTATTACAGTTATAATTCACTGCGTTCTAGCCCATGTTTACTTGCATAGGTGCATAGGTGCTTTTACTTTGAAGTGTTGAGACACACCTCTGTGGTGCTGACGTAATTACCTGTGCGACAGTTTTTTTGTTGTGTTGTTCTCTCTGAAAATAAACGGAGTGTTACTTGGCTCTCCAAAGAGGAATAAATCTCCGTCGTTTCTCTGCCTACACTCCTACAATACTATTCAACATGATACGATGCAGAATGATATACAGTATGATATAATGTTACAATGACATGGCGGGCAATAGGATAGAATATAAAACAATAACATGTGATATACCATATAACATGATACAAAACAATGTGACACAGTGCAAACTAATGCAATGTCATGAACACCTAAAATAAAGATTTTAGATTATGAACTGTCAATATAAACAGTACCATATGACATGATCCAATATGTAATGATTAGGATATGATATAGTACAAATCGATGCAATGTTACGCTATGCATAGAGTACATACAAGAAGATAGGATAACATACGAAACTATACCATACAATATGCCACTACACAACATGATACCACACCAAAATATACACGTTGTGGTACAAAATATATTTCAGTGCATCCGCAAAAGACTTGTAGCGCTTCACTTTTTCCAAATTTTGTTATGTTACAGCCTTATTCCAAAATGGAATAAATTAATTTTTGTCCTAAATTCCTACAGACAGTACCCCGTAATGACAATGTAAAATTATTCTGTTTTTTATTTTGCAAATGTATTAAAAATAAAAAACAAACAAAAAATCACATCCAATTATTAACAGTGTTTGCTCAATACTTTGTTGATGCACCTTTGGCAGCAATTACAGCTGTACAGAGACATCCTGGATGAAAATAGATACGATTACGTATACACGTAGGTGTGCATGTATCCGGAATTGTAGTAAAGACCGTTTCTAAAATAAAACCATGAAAACCAACCTGATGGAGCTTAAGAGGTGCTGCAAAGAGGAATGGGCGAAACTGCCCAAAGATAGGTGGGCCAAGCTTGTGGCATCATATTCAAAAAGACTTGAGGCTGTAATTGCTGCCAAGCTTTGCCGCCCGACTCACTACGCCAAGCTTCGTCATCTGCGACTGCCACGTCGACGAAGCGCCTGCCTTCTCGTCGGCCATGGATGTGGCCGGTCCATGGGCGTCCGCCACGCCAGGTACGCCGACCTCCTCGTCGGCCACGGATGTGGCCACTACCTGGTCGGCCGCCACGCCAAGTGCGCCCACCTCCCCGTCGGCCATGGATATGGCCATTCCCGGGTCGCCCACCTCGTCAGGTACAGCGGCGGTCTACGCGTCGCCGCCACCTGATCCTGCCCCGGTGGATTCGGGGACACCTGGTCTGGCGACCCACCGCCATGTCCCCCTACCGCCCTCCCATGACTCTCGATCCTGCCTTGTTTTGTTTGTTTGGGACATCTGGGATCTGTCCGTAAGGGGGGGGGCTCTGTCATGTCTGTGATTATGTTTTGTTTTAGTCATGTTCGGTTTTGGTTTTGGACTTTTTGTGCACTTTTATTTGTCACCATAGCAACCATTAGTTTCACCTGGTTCACATTGTCATGTCACGCACCTGTTCACGGTTAGAGTCACGCACCTGTTTTCACTGATCATGTCACTATATAAGCTTTTCTGTTTCTGTTGTTCGTCCTGGCGACATCACATTCACTCCTGCCACTCTGTTCACGCTCATGATCCGTGCTGTTCTTTTTCATGTCCTGTTCTGGTTCCAAGTAAGTTTTCTTTATTCAAGTTTGCAAGTTTGTTTTATGTCCTAGTTCTGCCTTTGTGCTAGTGTTTTGTTTCATAGTCGTTTTGTACCTCCACTGTGAGCGCCTTTTGTTTATTCCTTTTTTATTGTTAAATAAACATGTATTTAAATTCACGCCTCGCACGCGCCAATTTTCCTTTGCCTTCTGGGAGAACAACCACGCCAGGGACCCAGTCCTGACAATAACATGCGTGCCATATAAACTGACAAATGATACAATACAGAATGTTTATGATACGATGTAATACAAACTGATGCAATGTTATAAAGTTATACCATACAATTGGACAAGCTACGTAACAATTCCATACAAAAACTATATAACGTGATACAACACAAAATGATACGATACAAACTGATACAACGTTATAAACATATATAATAAAAATTAATAAAAAACAAACTTCAATAAAATAAAAAAAATAAACATGTATGATAAACTTGGATAAAATAGAAAATGATACCATAATATACAGCATGATGCTAAACCTACTTAGTGGCCTGGTGGTTAGAGTGTCCGCCCAGAGATCGGTAGGTTGTGAGTTCAAACCCCAGCCGAGACATACCAAAGACTATAAAAATGGGACCCATTACCTCCCTGCTTGGCACTCAGCATCAAGGGTTGGAATTGGGGGTTAAATCACCAAAAATTATTCACGGGCGCGGCACCGCTGCTGCTCACTGCTCCCCTCACCTCCCAGGGGGTGAACGAGGGGATGGGTCAAATGCAGAGGACTAATTTCACCACACCTGGTGTGTGTGTGGCAATCATTGGTACTTTAACTTAACTTAACAACATGATACGTTACAAATGAATACAATGGTATAAACACATTCGATACAGTAGGTTATGTAATGGTTTACTAGGGGAGGTGACGGCAAACATACACCAGGGGGAAGTATATACAAATATTTATTATATATATAGACAATATAGATATATATATAATAATAATAAACAATACAACTAAACTAAGGAAATGGAGTGTGAACTAGAATACAAGAGTGTGTGGTGTAAGACTATGTGTGTAGTTAGCTGAAGTGTGTGTGTTACCAAGTGTTGAACAGAGATGAGGAAGTCCAGGGGTAGAGGGGAACCAAGCGAGGCGGCGTGGAAGCAGCGGACGTCTTCGGCGGCGTGGAAGCAGCGGACGTCTTCGGCGGCGTGGAAGCGGCGTACGTCTTCGGCGGCGTGGAAGCGGCGGACGTCTTCGGCGGTGTGGAAGCGGCGGACGTCTTCGGCGGCGTGGAAGCGGCGTACGTCTTCGGCGGCGTGGAAGCGGCGGACGTCCTCGGCGGCGTGGAAGCGGCGGACGTCCTCGGCAGCGTGGAAGCAGCGGACGTCCTCGGCGGCGTGGAAGCAGCAGACGTCATCGGCGGCAGGCGTCATCGTAGCCGGAGACGAGGAGGGCAGCTAAGGAGCTGGCCGAGGTGCAGAGGAGGGCAGCTGAGGAGCTGGCCGAGGTGCAGAGGTCGGCGCTGCAGGCCGAGGTGCAGAGGTCGGCGCCGCCGGCCGAGGTGCAGAGGTCGGCGCAGCAGGCCGAGGTGCAGAGGTCGGCGCCGCAGGCCGAGGTGCAGAGGTCGGCGCCGCAGGCCGAGGTGCAGAGGTCGGCGCCGCAGGCCGAGGTCGGCGCCGCTGGCCGAGGTGAAAATGTTGGCGCTACTGGCCGAAGTGCAGTGATCTGCGCTACTGGCCGAGGGGCGAAGGTCAGGGCCAGCCTGGGAGCTGGAGGAGACGTGGGGTCAGCCAGGGAGCTGGAGGAGATGCGGGGGCTATACTGGGGACTGGTGCTAGCTCGGAGGCTAGTCGAGGGGCTGGTGCTAGCTCGGGGGCTAGCCGAGGGGCTGGTGCTAGCTCAGGGGCTAGCCGAGGGACTGGTGCTAGCTCAGGGGCTAGCCGAGGGACTGGTGCTAGCTTAGGGGCTAGCCGAGGGACTGGTGCTAGCTTAGGGGCTAGCCGAGGGACTGGTGCTAGCTCAGGGGCTAGCCGAGGGACTGGTGCTAGCTCAGAGGCTAGCCAGGGGACTGGTGGCTGCGGCTGGGAAAAGCGGAAGACAGGTGGAATTAGTCTGGCAGGGGGAAGCCTGTCTGGTTGGAGCTGCACCATCACACCAGCACAGCCACCAGTACTATCCCCCCCCTCCGAAAGCGGATGCCAGACGCTTCCTGCTGACTGAGGAACAGTCTTTAAGGGTGGGAGGAGGGTGGGAGGAGGGTGTCCAGGCGACGAGAAAATTCCTCCTTGCTCATATCACTACTGAACATGCCTTTCCATGACCGCTCGGCAGGACAAGACAAATCCTCCGGTTTGAAGCGAAAAGAAAAGGCCATGGTGAATGGGGCAAAAATAGGAGAGAAAAAAAAAATGTCACTGGGGGCGGGGCAAAAGTCACTGGGGGTGGAGCTAAAGTCACTGGGCCGTCAGGTCCCTATATATAATTTGGCGGGAACTTACTGTAATGGTTTACTAGGGGAGGTGACGGCAAACATACAACAGGGGGAAGTATATACAAATATTTATTATATATATAGACAATATAGATAGATATATATATAATAATAATAAACAATACAACTAAACTAAGGAAATGGAGTGTGAACTAGAATACAAGAGTGTGTGGTGTAAGACTATGTGTGTAGTTAGCTGAAGTGTGTGTGTTACCAAGTGTTGAACAGAGATGAGGAAGTCCAGGGGTAGAGGGGAGCCAAGGGAGGGAAGTCAAGGATCGAGGGAGGCAGTCAGTGTCCAGAGGGAGATCCGGGGAAATGTGAGACGCAAAGCTCACTGTCCAGGCGACGGAGGGTACTGCGGGGACACGGTAGAAGACAGGGGGTCAAGGCACGGAGAGGAAACAAGGAGAGAGAGCTAAAGCTTCGCTTACGGTTCACCATGAGAAAACTAAGTTCCCGCGTGCATCCATGGGTCCACTGGTCTTTTAAGCGGCTCTCCCTCATCAATTGCAGGTGTGTCGATTGCCAATCATCAGCAGGCTTGTAGCTGCGTGGGCGCGGTGCTCTCAGCGCGAGCATGGGCGTGTCCGGGCGCGCTGTCAGCGGATCCTCCAAGTGCTCCCGCAGATGAGGGAGATGCAGACTGCGCGTGCGCCGTAACAGGTTAGAAACAAAACAATACAACACAATCCAACACAAAGTGATACGATGAACAACAAACACAATGTCCTAAACATTTAATGATACAATACGAAACAATATGAAATATAACGATATGATACATGATGCAGCATTACACTTTGCAGTACAGTACAGTAGTATACTGTACTTGATGGGCGTACAAGGACAAAGTGAAGATGAAACAGCGAGCTGCTCCACGTGCCAGCGCGCCCGTGGTTAAAAAGTGCGTAATTGTTGCGAGGACAATTGACCTTCCGTCGCTCGTATGTTAACCGCTCACAGTAGTGGGCCGCTTCAGTAAAATCGCTGCAGGGAAGCGAGGCTCAGATGGAGTCCGAGCCAAAAGCCCAGAGCCTGCAGGTCTGAGCGCTAAATGGTCCAAAATGTACCAGCAGGAGCCGAGGAGAGCTTTATTACCCGATATGCCACTTTGGATTACCCAGACGGCTGGATTTTGAAGGGCGAAAAAGAGCTGCGTTTGTGAGCAGGGGAGCGTGGACAGATGAAATGATGGAGGCCCTGCTCCTGCATGTGTGTTCTCCCCAATCCTAATTAGAGGCAAGGAAGAGGAGCAGCAACTATGCTTGCCGTCTTTTAATCACCCAACACACACACACACACACACACACACACACACACACACACACACACACACACACACTGCCTGTATGCCACAAATAACCAAATGCGGGAAGACAGTCTGTCAGAGCATTTAGACTCAGCCCAGCGAGCCCTGCTTTTATTTTCTCTGCTCTATTTTTAATGCCTGACCCTTGAGCTATTTTTAGATTTCTGTACATGTAAGCGTTTGTGTCCCGCTGTGTGCGTGTTAGCCGTGTGGGAGTGGGAGTGTGTGTGTGTGAGTGTGCGTGCACTGGTGTGTATGTGGCGTGTGGGTGTGAAACGCTCATTGTTTAGACTCTGTCAAAATAGCACACTCCTGCAGGGTCAGGATTGTTTAGCTGCAGGGAGGAGGACGCAAGGCGAGGCAAGTGCGCTCGGATGAAGCCCGTTCCTGGGATGCAAGGCTGACTTTCCATCACAGCTTCCTTCCTTGCCTCCTGTGAGCGCAGCAAAACAAAAAGCTGCTCTCTGATCACAGGGCTAAATACTCCTTTTTGCTTGGTCCGTCCCCGACTGAAGGATGGATAGGTTACGATGTCTCCGATTTGTGCATTTGCCGCAAAACTTTATAACTATGATTTGTTTTTCATATACGTTTTATTGATTGAAGTGATTTGTGTCTTTTTCAAGCCATCGATCGCTTTTTCCGCAGAAGAGTAAAGACCCGTTTTTCAATGTCGACATGTGTTGTTGTGTGCTACTTCATTGGCTGCACTACAGACTGGACCTTTGGTGTCATGATCTGGGTGGCAGTTTTGGGGCTTTTGTGTTGTTTTCCTGTATCTAGTGTTTCTTTCTGGCTAGCACCGCTTCCCGTTTTGGTTATGTCTTGCAGTGACTTCCACACTGGAGGGTTTATCTCTCAGTGTCACCTTCCTTTCGATTCTGGTTTTCTTTTGTCTATTGTGTCTATTATTCACAGTGTGCCTTTTGATTCTATTTAAAATATATTTCTGTCTGCATTTTGCCTACCGTCTCTGCATCCTGGGGTCACACCAATAGCAACCATGCGCTACCGTGACATTTGGCCCATTATATGTTGCACATTACAGCACTACCTCTGTTTGTGTTAATAGTACAGTATGAAGGGGATTCATACAACCCCATTCGTCACAGTTTACCTGACACATGGAACATGACAAATTGGGGGTTGCACTATCCACTAATAACTTGAAAAATGGCAGTAGATTTCCGAATATCTTAAAACGTGTTTGTGGAGGGGGGCGTGGCCTGCGGGCCTGCAGCGAAGCGGGGTGTGCCAGGACCGGCCTCGAAGTCAGCGACAGGTGCGTAGATGGCCCACCTGGGCCTTGGGTAGGCGTCAAAACGTGACACCTCATTTACCTTACGGTAATCCACACAGAACCGCACAGAACCATCCTTCTTCCCTACCAGAACGATGCGTCTGTGCGGTTCTGTGTGGATTACCTCCAGGTAAATGAGGTGTCACGTTTTGACGCCTACCCAAGGCGCAGGTGGGCCATCTACGCACCTGTCGCCAACTTCGAGGCCGGTCCTGGCACAACCCGCTTCGCTGCAGGCCCGCAGGCCACGCCCCCCTCCACAGTGTTTTGTGGCAATTCCAACTTTGACCACATCGTCAGTTGCTACGTAGAGTAGCGCTTTCCATCATTTTCAGCAGACTGCATTGCAAAATGATTGACACCCCCCTTTTCCTGTCATGGAAGATCCAGGAATGGGGCCATATGAATCCCTTCCCGAAAAGATAAGACACTAGGTTTCTTATGATACCAAATTTCAGTAGTCGATACCAATATCTATGAATTTCCATTCTCAATATTATTATTTGATACTACAATGACCACTTTACTGAAAAAGGTTTCGAACTGCTACGTAATTAAGATGACTGTGTTTTACCTTTTTTTTTTTTGCACAGAATTTAAATTGCAGTGGCAGCTGCCAAGAGGTACCTATATATTTAAAATTATAGCATTGGCCTCCAGTATATCAAAACAAACAACAATAGTGTGCTTATGAAAATGCTCATGAATAACAACAATAGTAATGTATTTTACATTCTAAAAAGAACAGCAGTGGTGTGAAGCTTTCAAGAATATAAAACAAATTGCTCTTAATATTCTTTCAAATGGTGGTGGTGTGACGTCATCATGTAATTTGTAATAAAATAGGCTAATCAAAATGCTAAAAAAAAAAAAATCTTTGCCTTTTAGTTCATTATTAGTATCATCATTTCAGCCTTTTCTTATTGCGTTATGCCTTTTTGCTCTGTTCTTCCATTTCTGCTGGTTTTTTTTGTTTGTTTATTTTATTTCTCCAATGTGCAATAAAAAAAAGAGCTGCGTTCATCCAATGGTCCACAGGCCTGCTGAAATAAGTAAAGAAATGGCGCTCAAAGTGCTGCCAAAAGACAGAAGAGTGTCTCTAAGCTGTGTTTTCTTAGCCCTGATGACACCCGTGTTGCAACAAGATTGTGGTGGTTTTCTGCACATGGTAGTAATGCACATTCCCTGGGCTTGTGGTGGCGAATCGCCACTCTCAATCGCGTGGAAAATTCTTTCGTGACTGCAGGAGAATTGACAGTGCTCGCTGAGGAAAAAGTGTTTTAGAGTATTTGGTACTGACGATACTGAAAAAAGCAGGTATTGATGTATTGTTTGTGTGTTGGTATCGACTTTGTATTAAAGCATCAAAACTTTTGACAACACTCTGAGACACATACAAATAAATCGTACAAAAGCTGAAAACTGCCAATTAGTCTGTTCAAGACATCTAGAAATATTATTAAATGATTAAATATATACACAATGCGTGTTAACGATGTTACGGCTCAGGCTCCTGCCGCCTCTCATTCATCTGTTCGCTCCTCTGGACACGGCCACAGGCGTTCCTCTCCTGTAGGCAATCTGGAATCAACACACCTGTCGTTGATGAGGACTCCAGTTATGCGTTCCAGTGACAGAATGTAGCTTCCTGTTTCAGTACTGTAAGCCTACACGTCTCTAGCTCTTTCCCTATGTGCATTCGCTCTCTCTGTGTTTCCCCTCCTCTGTGCTCGTCGTCTTGTGTCCTGTGTCGTCATCCCGCAGCCTTTCCCCATTTCCTGGTTTCGAGTTGTATGTCTCGTCTCCCCGAATTCCCTCTGGCTTCATGGCTGCCTTCCCGGATCTCGACCTCTCGCCTGGACACGGACCTCGACACCTCGCTCCTGTCTATGACCTCTCGCCTGCCCACATACTGTAACTCCGAGCTCGCCTTGCCCTCCCTGGACTTCTGCATCTCGTTCTACACGCCCCTTCAACAACTCCCGGTAACACTCAGTTAAACACAACACATAGTCACACCATAGTTATTTGGATTAACTACACACTCCACTTCCTTGTGTTTAATAAACACGTCTCATACTATCGATGTCCCTGTCTCAGTGCTGTCTCCTTCTCCATAGTACTGTCACAAAGGATGTCCCGATCAATATACTTTGACAATAGATTGTAGTAGTGGTTCGTTTTCAGAACTAACAATCTAAAGCAGTTTAAAAGTAAATGCAACTATTTTTTTTAATCAAATTCCTATTGGCGGTCTTATACACACAATTGTTTGAGAAAAAAGTCACTATTGCAAAATAGGGCTGCAATGATTAGTCGACAATAAAATTTGTCGCCGATAAATTACAATTGTCAACAACAGTCGTGACGTCATCACTCGTGTTTTTCCGGCCGGAAGTAGGTCTCTTGCAAAAATATCGCCAGTTATAACAAGTAAAGTGTGAGGATCGTTCCTCTTATTCTTGTTAAAAACATTAATACCGTATTTCCTTGAATTGTCGCCGGGTATATAGTATGCGCATGACTCGATTTACCGCAGGGTCAAACTCGTTTCGCAAAATAATTAGCGCATGCCTAGAATTACCGCCGGGTAAGTCACGTACCTACTACGTTTTTAGCGTTACCCGGCAGTTCGCGGTATTGCAAATGTTCGTTCAGCGTATTTTTTGCACTGGTATACAGTACAAAACGAGTGACACATCACGAGTGACACGTCACGCAGGCACTTGGGAGCCATTCAACAATTACGTATGCAAAGGGGGGTGGGGTTGGGGGTCAAAATCCTGGGGAGGAAATGCACACAATTAAGTACCATCATTTGTATAGTAAATTTTGCGTACGGGGGTTGGGGTCAAAATCCTGGAGAAAAAAAGCGTACGTAATTGTTGAATGACCCCTTGTAAAAATAAAGAGTGTCACGTTATAATTGCCTTTTCAGACCCAAACAAAAAGAACTCCCGGGATGATTCATTGTGCTTTAAATTTTATTGCGGTATTAAGCGATGTCATGATTATCCTTACATCACACTCAAATTTATAAGCGCATGCCTAAATTTACCGCATGCCTTTGGTAAGCGCCGGAGTGAGAAGAGGTTTTAAATTAATTACCGCCGGTGCGCTAATTCAAGGAAATACGGTAGCTTGCTCATTTTGCAAAGCGGACCTTGTTTTTATGGCAGCACATCTGTGATACGGCAGCATTCAAAGCGGACACATGATGATGCAGACACAGCCTCGGTAAGAGTACTGTTAGCTGCTAGCTAACAAGAGTGAGACAAAGTTGTGGGGAAAATAACTTTAACTTTCATTTTAGCCAAAGTCAGCCAGCTAAACTTTGTCTACATCAATTCAAGTAAGTCTTAGAGCAGCGTCAATTTGCAAGGCCGTAAAAAAAAATACACTTTAACAAACGTGAACCTTGCGCGTGCGACACACACACACATACTGGTTATCATTTGGAATGGGGACCAAGTTTTTTATCATCACTTGTGGGGACCACCCTTTCTACAGGTTGTGGAGGCATAAAAAAATTAGGTAAAATGGCCACTGCCCAGTTAGCTCATACACGTCTTTAAATCTCAGGATTGATGAAGTCATGTGCTGATAATTCTTACTGTGGACCCTGGGGAAAAAGCGTTAATATGGTTCATGGGGACCAAATTTAAATATTTTGCATAATTCACACAAATTTGTACGTGACTACTGAGGATCATTCAAAAAAAAAAGTTCAAATTAAATATGACATGATCCTCAGAATACAGCACCACAGCTGTCCTCTTATGGGAAGTTTCACCATTTAAATGTTAAAGCAAATCCTGCACTTAGGCATTTCAGAATGGAGCTGACTATCATTTAAAAAGGTTTCCCTTTAGGGCAGTGGTCCCCAACCTTTTTGTAGCTGCAACACAAGTATCAACGCTTAAAAATTTGTCCCACGGACCGGGGGTGGGGGTGGGGGGTGGGGGGTATGGTATTTATTCATTTATTTATTTATTTTGTCATAAAGAAATACAATCATGTGTGCTTACGGACTGTATCCCTGCAGACTGTATTGATCTATATTGATATATAATGTTTATATTGTGTTTTTTATGTTGATTAAAAAAAAAAATATATATATATATATATATATATATATATATATATATATATATATATTTTTTTTTTTGTATTTATTTATTGTGCGGCCTGGTACCAATCGGTCCACGGACCGGTGGTTGGGGACCACTGCTTTAGGGGACCTGTTTTTTTGTCCCCATACCGTCAGAGGTCCCCTAAAGGTGACTGTGTAAACAGAGCGATGTCCCCATTAAGTAAGCATTGCCAGAACACACACACACACACACACACCCACACACACACAAACACACACACACAAACACACACACACACACACACACACACAGAACGAGAGAGAGACACACACAGAGAGAGAGAGAGAGAGAGAGAAGCACTAATGCAGAGGTATCATAAGATTAAACATAGAATCCATCAAATAGCCAACATTTTAAGAATTAATCAAATATAGAATTCTGTACATTAAGTCTATTGGAGTGCTAAAACTGCCAAGAGTTAATCAATATATATATATATAATCAATATACCAGTGTGCATCTTTTTAAACATTACAAAATGCTTTTCTTTTTGTGGAATTTAAATTATGTGTTATTGTTGTTTGTTTTCATTGCTGCTATTTTAACAGTTTTTTAATGCATAAACAAGGTTAATTGTTTTTTTTTGGCACTTTGCCTTTCCTTTCTTTTAAATGGACAGCATTTTAATAGTCATTTTATTTTTTGTAACAGTTAAAGTTAAAGTTAAAGTACCAATGATTGTCACACACACACTAGGTGTGGTGAAATGTGTCCTCTGCATTTGACCCATCCCCTTGATCACCCCCTGGGAGGTGAGGGCAGTGGGCAGCATCGGTGCCGCGCCCGGGAATCATTTTGGTGATTTAACCTTGATGCTGAGTGCCAAGCAGGGAGGTAATGGGTCCCATTTTTATAGTCAGCTGAATGAGCAGCACAGTTACAGCATAAATAAATATTTATGAATAAATTACTCATCTTTGTTGTTCGTAAGCACATTCCTAAAATAACTTAAACTGCATTTAGAAGTCGATGGGAAAATTAGAGCCATTACATATGTGTGCGTTTTATTGTCTGACTAGGCAACTAATCGTTAAGATAATCGTTGACTAATCGACTATCAAAATAATCGTTAGTTGCAAAAATAACAAAAAATAAGCAACAATGTAACGACAATATACATCCTAAAATGTAAACAAAACCATGAAAATAACTGCCATTATACACACATATTTATGTAAAAATAACATCAGTAGTCAGTAGAGCAGGGAGGGGCAGTAAGTGCCTGAGTGAGCAGTAGAGAGCTAATTATCTGGACATATAAAAGAAAAACTGCAACACAAGTATCAATCCCATCAGGCTAGTATCGGTCTGATACCAATACCCACCCTAGCTTCAATACTATCAATATTTATATCGATACACCCACTCCTACTTTCTGAATAGCTAAACTTGAACTGGGAGTGTGTCGTCACTGCCTATTGTCCTCCAACTTGCGACTTACACACAACAAATACGACAAGTGTGACACATCAGAATCAGAATCAGAATAGGCGTAGTTGAACGTACGTCGCAAATACTGGCCAAAAAAAAAAACAATGGAGGATGTCAGCTGCCCCCTCCCGCACTGAGCTCCGGTCCTCAGCTCTCTGCAGTGCTGCAGTCTGCTTATTTACTATCAGAGAGTGTGGAGGGGCACATGCTCCTTCTTGGCTTTCACTGACAAGCTGCTTCTCTCTCCGACACACACACACACACACACACACACACACACACACACACACACACACACACACACACACACACACACACACACACACACACGCTCACACGCTCACACCAAGATTAACGCCTGCAGACACCACGTTTCAAGTGACGGGGGCTCTTATGCACAAAAAAAAAGAAAGAAAAAACATCTAGAATGTGCCACGCAAGCACAAGGACGGTGCTCTCGATGCTTGGACGCCAGCGCTCACGCCTGACGGCAATGAATAGGAGCTCAGGTCCACATCTGCATACGGCTCTGCATGAGTGCACCCGTTAGCAGGGGTGCACAGATGCTCCTCTACCCCCCTGCTCATAAGGAGCTCCACATGGCTTCTTCTTCTATTATTACATCTCTCACAACAAATCACAAAAGTCCAGACAAGGTGATTGGGAGGGACTTGGCTGTTGTGATGCATTATTAATGGAGGAGGGCGAGCCGGCACCACAGGTGCTCCGTCATGGTGTAGTCAGCATTTTAACCTGTGCTGACACTTCCAGTTAGCTTGCACCCGCGGCGGCAGCAATACAATACATGCAAATGGTCGCCAGGACATGATTGATTTTATTGCCCCCCTTTGCAGTTGTCTTTAGAAGGCACACACATGCTGAGCAGGCTCTTCTCCAGAGGGAAGCACACCTTAGATATTAATAACACTCACGTCAATGCTTGGATGCACACTTTTTTCTCACTAAATTGGCAGCAAGACGGCAGACTGTCTGCTCTTTTTTTTTAATGATGCCTTATGGCTTCTGGGCTAACTAAAATTAAAACAATGTTTTTGACTGCAAAATAGAGTCCATTTAGTTACTCAACTTCGTCAAGTTGAGAAGAGGTGTAATGACTTTTGTTGCTCTGGTATGAGCGATCTTCTGGGGAAGATCTGAAGGGGGAATGTGGAGAATGCATATATTTTTAAGTGTTCTATCTTTATCCATAGTCATGTTTAAATCAGCTAATATCTTCCCAAGTGTACACTTTGGGAGGCAGCACGGTGGCGCAGGGGTTAGTGCATGTGCCTCACAATACGAAGGTCCTGAGTTCAATCCCGGGCTCGGGATCTTTCTGTGTGGAGTTTGCATGTTCTCCCCGTGACTGTGTGGGTTCCCTCCGGGTACTCCGGCTTCCTCCCACCTCCAAAGACATGCACCTGGGGATAGGTTGATTGGCAACGCTAAATTGTCCCTAGTGTGTGAATGTGAGTGTGAATGTTGTCTGTCTCTCTGTGTTGGCCCTGCGATGAGGTGGCGACTTGTCCAGGGTGTACCCCGCCTACCGCCCGAATGCAGCTGTGATAGGCTCCAGCACCCCCTGTGACCCTGAAAGGGACAAGCGGTAGAAAATGGATGGATGGGTGTACACTTTGGGTTTTTACCTTATGTGTTATGTACCGGGCAAAGGGAAGGAGGCGACACCAAGGCAGAACTGCGGTTTACTAGGTTTATTGAAAACCTTGATGAGTGCGTGGGGTGTGTATGCTACCACAAGTGAATGAGTGCAGACGATGTGTAGAATTAACAATGTAAGTTTTACCAGGGGTTGTTGTCGGTGCGTGTTGTGTGAATCTTTCGTCGAATCCAAGGGGCTAGGCGAAGAGGTAGTCAGCAGGGAGGCAAGCAGTCGGGGGCTGGAGAGAGGCAACAATGTCCAAGTCCAAGCAGAGGTCAAGGGTCAAGGGAGGCAAGCAGAGATCCAGGTGGAGGTTGTGAGGCAGGACACAATCACAGGCAGCAGGGAAGACATGTGAAAGATAGGCTACGTTCTGGCGAAGGTCTCTTGGGTTCGCTGGCTTTTATGCTGCTCCCTCTCATCAGGCACAGGTGTGTTGATGCACAGTTGTTTGCAGCCTTGTCGCTGGGTGGGCGTGCTGTGCCCAGTGTGAGCAGGGGCGTGTCTAAGTGGGCTGCCAGCAGGCTGCCGAGGGAAAGCGGGTTCGAATCCGTGCCGTGACATTATGTCCGTTAGTAAACTCTGTGTTTCACCATGAAGGCTCTGTGCTTTCCGCGTAGGGGAATAACATACTCCCTCTTTGGGGAGGAGACCTTATCAGTGTACAAACGTAGAACAATAAGGCTGTATTTCTTTCTGGGCGGGAGGGCGCTGTTTTCATACTAAATAAGCTGACTCTTTCCGTTTGATTTTCAGACAGCTTCTTGATGCCGTTATTACCGCATATGTAAGGACTGGTCTCCTAAAGCTTTATGCATCCATTAGATGGAGCTGCGCTAAAGGGAATGTCAACAAAACAGTCAGATAGGTCAGTCAAACTTTATTAATAGATTACAAACCAGCGTTCTGACAACTCTGGTCACTCCCAAAATGAATAAACAGCTGTTTTATTATTTTCCCCGAGGTAAAGTCAGTGACGTGGTGTTTTGTTTATCTTTTAACAACAGCGAGGTATAACATGTAGTGCAACATTTATATCACATAGTGGAGGGGAACTTTTCCCTGATTCAATAAACACGTAAAAAACAGTGATACTGTTACGGTAAATCAAACGTTAGTGCAGTCACAATATAGTAACACTCGAAATAGTGCAGAGCAATAACAATATATCAATAACTCAACGTTGCTCAAACGTTAATGTCACACAACACAACACACAAAATAAACATGTAAAGCTCACTTTATGAAGTTATTCCTCACACACGAATCCCTCGAATTCTTCTTCTTCAGTGTCCGAATTAAACAGTTGGGCATCTCGTCGAAGTCGTCATTAATCGAGTCAATGTCGCTGCTGCTCTATTCCCGTGTTCTACTGCGTGACTGATCGTCTTAAGTTTAAACTCTGCGTCGTAAGCGTGTCTCTTAATAGGAGCCATTTTGGGGTCTTTACATAAACAAACAAATGGAAATCAAAACGGCACGCCTCGCGCAGTCATATATCCTAGCATGCGCTTCTTCTTCTGCGGGGGAAAAAGAAGTTGGCGGCTGTTTACCGTAGTTGCGAGACCTAAACTTTACGAAAATTAAGTTTAGCTCAATATTGGTCCATATATAAGGCGCACCGGATTATAAGGCGCACTGTCAGCTTTTGAGAAAATTGGAGGTTTTTAGGTGCGCCTTATAGTGCGGAAAATACGGTAAGAACTTTACACTACTTTATATTAGAAATGGCAACAGCGGAGGATAAATGCCTCATAAGAAGAAGATAGAGAAAAAGAAGAAGATTATTGACTACGGCGACAGCACGGAATACGATGGTGGCCTCAAGCAAATTTTCAGGACTAATGCAGATCCCAAATACACATTAACCGATACCAGAGGGTAGGAAAAGTTGGTTTTTGCATAATATTAAGAAACAAAACGCCAGATAATATGTCTGCTAATAGGTGCCATTTTGCGGTCCTTATACACACACCATAATACCCGCATGTTGAAGCACATTACGTCTGACTACAGTAACCGTAACGCTCCGACAATCCATCAAGCAGTGCGGCTTCTTAGATTACTAAAGTCGTACTAAAACATTTTGACAGATTTATAAGCGCCATGTGTAATGTTCTATATTCTCAATGGAACATTTAAAGTTTTGGTGTTGTTTACTGGCGTCATCTTCCAGTCTACATGTATCTCTTATGTGTGACTGCCATCTACTGGTCACATTTATCATTACACCATGTTCCATTCTAGAGGCTAATCTTTCCTGTGATAAAATGGCAACCAAGGTAATCAAAAAGGTTAACCAACGAACGAGATTTCTCTACAGAATCTCCTCTCTGGTCAACAAAAGCACCAGGAAGATTCTAGCGGTAACTGTCATTCAACCCTTTTTCGATTACGCATGCACCTCCTGGTACCCCAGCACTTCCAAAACCCTCAAATCTAGACTCCAAACATCCCAGAACAAGCTATTCAGGTTACCTCTAGACCTCCACCCCAGATCACACCTCACTCCTACCCACTTCTCCAAAGTGGGCTGGCTCAGGGTGGAGGACAGAGTAAAACAACTTGCACTGAGCCTAGTCTATAAAATCCGCTACACCTCCCTGATACAGAAGTACATGTCAAACTACTTCCTTAACGTAAATGACCGCCATAACCACAACGCCAGGGGGAGCTCCACTAACCACGTTAAACCCAGATTCCGATCTAACAAAGGTCTTAACTCATTCTCCTTCTATGCCACATCAATATGGAATGCACTCCCAACAGGTGTAAAAGAAAGTGCATCTTTATCCTCCTTCAAAACCGCACTAAAAGAACACCTCCAGGCAACTTCAACCCTAAACTAACACCCTCCCCCTTCCACATCCCAACTCCCCGGATTGTAAATAATCAAATGTAAATAATCAAATGTATATACTTGTTCTTATGCTTTCTGATCTCTCTATGTCCACCACTTGCTGTACATATCCTACCAAGTCAGACCTACACTGTTTCAATGTCCATTTCTCTGATGATGCAGTTGTTGATGACCGAAGTGCTGATATCAACCAAACCTAACCCCCCCCCTCCACATCCCACACCCCGGATTGTAAATATTGTAAATAATTCAATGTATATACTCTGATGATTAACTTGTGTCATGACTGCATTATGATGATAGTATATATCTGCATCAGGAGTCAATTTAAGTGGACCCCGATTTAAACAAGCTGAAAAACTTATTCAGGTTTTACCATTTAGTGGTCAATTGTACGGAATATGTACTGTACTGTCTACTA
Organism: Entelurus aequoreus; assembly: GCF_033978785.1. Classification (NCBI taxonomy): domain Eukaryota; kingdom Metazoa; phylum Chordata; class Actinopteri; order Syngnathiformes; family Syngnathidae; genus Entelurus; species Entelurus aequoreus. The sequence goes on along the minus strand of NC_084735.1, from coordinate 30,325,556 downwards.
ATAAAAGTCTCAATCAATCAATCAATCAATCAATCAATGTACCAAATAAAATAGCTACGAGTAATGTAAGCACAAACAGAAATTTTATAAGGTGCACTGTCGATTTTTGAGAAAACGAAAGGATTTTAACTGAGCCTTATAGTCCGAAAAATACAGTACTCGCCGAGTTGGTGCATTACGAAACACTCGTAGTAAAAATTCATTTAAAGAAATACAAATAATATCAAGATAATACTTAAATGGGAAACACTAAACGTTAAAAGTATGTCAAACAAACCTTTAACAAAGTGATCACTGTAAACTCGAGCATTTTTCGACTCTGCTTTCTTGGACTGGAGTGCGTGCTACCTTTTTCGTCGTCGTTTTGTAAAATATTGCACTCTTCCGCCCTTCTTGATTACCTTTCAAATAACTCTGAAGAAACTTTTATCTTTTTTTCGTTCAGCAGAAAATGTTTCTTTTAAAAAGGCTAAATACCGCTTAGTACCCATTGAGAACAGATGCTGGCTTGACCACCACACATATTTAATGAGCCCGATGTGACGTCATTTAAAATCAAGAAGTTGTTATGTATTTTTATGTCACAATTAGTGCTGTCAAACAAAATATTTTTCAAATCAGATAAATCACACTTTTGAATTTGGAATAATCATGATTAATCACAGGTTATAACTCGCTTGCATAAATTAAATGAACTTAAAAAATATTATATTTGGACACAAATGCAAATTCCAGGAACATTTTTATAAATGTTTTCCTTGAATGCGCGTCATTTATTTGTACTGTTTTATTTAAAGTCCCATATGGTTGTATTTTTAAGTCAAATAACTATCCGAGGTTAAGATAAAGGAGCATGTACAGTCAAAATGAATTGCATGCTTAATCTGTGTATACATGACTAAAGCTATATTTTTTGTGATTATTCACATGAGTTAACTTGTTATTTTTAACAGCCCTTAACAGCGCTAGTAGTTGTTTTCAAACATGCATACAAGGTATGTAATTCATACATATTTTATGTAAAACTGTTTTGGTCATAGTGTTGACCCTTGCGGTACGCCGCAAGATATATTGAGACAAAGTTCAATCGTTTACAAACTAAACACCTACATTTATAAAATGTTTCAATTAAATCTGTTGCCAAATAATTACATTAAAGTAAAATGTAAAGCAGCACATTGTCATGATCCGTCACCCGGGTCATGGCATGATTTGGGTTTGTTAGTTTTTCTGTTTTAGTCTGTTTCCTGAGTGCACCCTCTTTCCCTGTTTTTTGTTGGTTTCCATGGGCACTGCTTCTCCTAACCTGCCTTAGTTTTGCAATTAGTGTTCCCACCAGGTGTTTTGGTTAATCACTCCCCTTTATAGTTTCCTGTCACCCAGCATTAGTTGCTGGGTCAATGTTTGCGATAGGCAACTGTTACGTTCTCCCGGTTTTTGTCCTCGCGCTAGTGATTTTTGTACAGACTAGCTTTCCTCGTTTTTTCACCATTGGTGACATTTTGGTTTTGTTTAGCTCCACGCTTGCTAGCGTCCTCAGTTTTGTGTTTTTGTCCTGCGTTTAATTTATTAAAAACCTTAATCTTACCTGCACGCTACACCTGCTTGTCTTCTGCCTTGGAAGGAACGCTACCAGCGCAGCTATGCGCCCCCGAAAACGTAACACACATTCAGAATCAGAATCATTCTTTGTAATAAACTCGATTAATACATGTATTTTAAAATAATTACAAAGAAAAATTTACTAATTATTTATTTCATAACCAATATATTTATTTAAGTTTGCAAATTTAGTGTCATTTTTGATTATGTAATGAAATCTATGTTTATTTATGGTATTTTTTATTGAATTGTTGTTTTTATATAACTTAATGATACATCAAATTATTTAACGTCCTTTTATTTCATAACGCTGATTTAGAAAAAAAACAGCGTCAAATAATTTGTTTAAAATTAAAATGCAAAATGACATATTCTCCATCATGAATTCAAGTATTACATATATTCAAAAATACTTGCAAAGAAACAATTTACTAATTGTTTAATTCACAACCAATACATTTATTTCAATTCATAAATTTTTGGGTATTTTTGATTATCTAAAATACATTTTATATTAATGAAAGGTTGTTGTTTTTTAATCGATTTTCTTATATAATTTAATGATATATTTATCTATTTAATCAAAAAGGACTTTACAATATATTTATTTCATTGACCAAAAAATTACTACTCCTGCTAAGAAATGATATATTGATAATGATGTATAATATTGTATAATAATGGTTGTGTGTAATATCCATCCATCCATTTTCTACCGCTTGTCCCATTCGGGGTCGCGGGGAGTGTGAAATATGTATTTTTTTATTTAAAAAAAAATACTGTACCTTTTAATATTTTTAGTTTTTTATTAATCAATTTTTTTAAATCCTTGTGCATCAAGGCAAGGCAAGGCAACTTTATTTGTATAGCGCTTTTCATACACAAGGCAGACTCAAAGTGCTTCACAGACAACAAAGTGAAATGAAAGAAAATAAAAGCAAAATTAAAATGCAGACAATAAAAATAAAAACAGTGCAGACGTTAAAAGTTAAAAGATTAAAAGATTTAGCTGAAAGCTAAGGTGAACATAAAAGTCTTCAGTCTAGTTTTAAAAGTAGTGAGAGTTGGGGAGAGTCTGACATCTTCAGGAAGTTTATTCCAGCTATGTGTTGCATAGTGACTGAATGATGATCTCCCTTGATTTGAGTTTACTCTTGGAACCGCTAACAGATTGGTCTCAGAAGATCTTAGTGATCTAGAGGGCGTATATAGTGGGAGCATATCAGTGATATACTTGGGCCCTAGACCATGTAGTGATTTATATGTGAGCAGGAGGATTTTGAAATCTATTCTCTGATGTACAGGGAGCCAATGTAAGGATTTAAGAATTGGTGTAATGTGCTCACATTTTTTGGTCTTTGTTAGAACTCTAGCAGCAGCGTTCTGAACAAGCTGTAGCTGCCTGACAGTTTTTTTGGGAAGACCTGCAAGGAGACCATTACAATAGTCTAGCCTACTGGTAATAAAGGCATGTACAAGTTTTTCTAAGTCTTGAGCTGACATGAGCCCTCTAAGTCTTTTTACATTTTTGAGGTGATAGTAGGCCGATTTTGTTACTGATTTGATGTGACTGTCGAAATGTAAATCAGAATCTAAAATAACCCCAAGATTTCTGGCTTTATTTGAGGTTTTCAGGGACAGTGATTGAAGGTGTTGGATGACTTTAAACCTTTCTTTTTTAGCACCAAAAACAATTATCTCAGTTTTATCTTCATTCAGTTGTAGGAAATTTTGGCACATCCAGTGTTTGACTTGCTCAATGCACTGGCACAGAAGATCTATGGGGCGATAGTCATTTGGTGATAGCGCTACATAGATTTGGGTGTCATCGGCATAGCAATGATGGTCAATGTTATTATTTTGCATGATTTGTCCTAGTGGGAGCATATAGATGTTAAATAAAGTCGGCCCCAAGATTGAACCTTGGGGGACTCCACACGTTACGTTGGTTGGTTCTGATACAAAGTCACCAATGGAAACAAAATAGTTCCTATCTTGTAGATATGACTTGAACCAGCTTAAAACTGTGCCTGAGATCCCCACCCAGTTTTCCAACCTGTCCAAAAGTATTGAGTGGTCGACAGTGTCAAATGCAGCACTGAGGTCCAAAAGCATTAATACTGAAGTTTTGCCAGAGTCTGTGTTTAGACGGATGTCATTTATAACTTTAAGAAGGGCCGTCTCTGTGCTATGAAGAGGTCGAAATCCTGACTGGAAGTTGTTGTGGCAGCCAGTAGAAGCCAAGAAGTGATTTAGTTGTTGGAGGACAACTTTCTCAATTATTTTACTTATGAATGGTAGATTCATAAGTAATGTCATTACATTCACTGAAAGATATATTTATTTATTCATTTTTTTTTTTTTTTTTTGTGCGGTAGAAATTTCAAAAATAAGAGTTTGGCTTTGACAGTACAGTACAATCTAGTGCTCTACTAAATACCTTTTAATATTTTTTGTTTTTTATTAATCAGTTTTTTTAAATCCTTGTGCATCAGTCATTAAATTCACAGAAATATATATATATATATATTGTTATTATTATATATATTTTAAATTTAAAAAAAAAAAAAAATCAATCTAGTGCTCTACTTCTTGCCAGAACTGGGCTAAACAACAGAACGCTGGTGTTTCATGGCGTCTTTAATTCAAAAAATTAAAACAGGTTTGAAAGTAGGTCTGTCCTATTTTCAAACAACACACATGCAATTAGAGAAGCTAAAAAATTATATCTTCTAATTCTATCCCTCTTTCACTCAGCTTTATGAGTGGTCATGACCTGCCTATTAAAATACATGTTATGAAATGGAGCGCTTCCAGTTGATATTAAAGTTGTGAACCACTTTATGATGGTTGGAAAGGTCCCAGGAGACACGGCACTGGACAAAGACACACATTTCTATATGGTAGAAACACATTGATGGTTTTCAGAGGGTGTTCTTGCCTAAAATAAGAGCAGTTTCTAGTGTGAGTTATTTTAAGAATATGTGTGAGAAGGTCAGAGCCACCTGCACACCTTTATGTCTGGAAGCTGTATGTTTAAACGACAGCTCTCTTTTCCTGTGCTGCCTCATAAATATGATACCTCATGGTCTTTGACGGCTCAAGGAATTTAACATGATGGAATGAGTTGTCCACATGTTTTGGCCTACTAGGATGTCAGCCGATGTACTTTAGTCGGATGGAAAACATCTGAGCTAAGGTACTCTCTGACACTGTCTAAACCTGAACACAAAATACACAAATATCTGCATTTATTCAAGAAACATTCTAGAATGTTAAGGTGAATATTTAACAACAAATGTGAATGGTGTGTGATATACTGTTTATTTTTAGATTGATTTCTAAATTTAGTTTTTCATTATTAATTCAAATTACAATAGTAAAATATCATTATTTATTGGAGATTTTACATGATTTCCACTGGATAGGAATGGTGTAAAAAAGTACTAGTTATTTAGGGTTGTGTTGGTCGCGACCCTAGGACGCAGAAACGGCAGGCAAAGTGCAGGTAAAACGTATATATTAACAAATACTATATACTAATATACTGTGCTGCATGGAGGTTCAAAGCACAGTGATCCAGAAGACAGGCCTGGTATAAAAAGTATACTGATTGGAAACCAGGAACAGGTTTGTCCTAATTACCAACCAGGGACATATGAGGATAGTAGGGCAAATAGGGGGAAAACAGGCAATGGAAACAAAAATAAAAGCAGTGGGTTGGACAGGAAATAAAACAAAATACCAAAAACTAAGATTAATTGTACAAGTATGTGGTAATTTAAAACCATAATATATTTAAACAAAACAATCCCAAAATGTTTTTTTAACTGCATTCGAACCATCTGTTAGTTCTGTGCACATATTTCAATGACTTGTAAGCAAATGTATGTACACGACCACCATGGTGGATTTAATTGAATGTATTAATTAGAGGACATAATTTAAATTTGTGTACAAAATTCAACTAAATTCTTGAGAGCATATTCTGTTGTTTTTTTTCTTACCATTATGAATTTTAAATTTAATACAGAACTATGATGTACCTGTAAATTGGATGTGACTCCCACGGTTTGTCAATTAGTTAGATAGTTAGTTAGTTCCCAACATAACCCAAACAGTTATGGACGGATTTTCATGGAGATTTCAGGGAAATGTCTGAAACGGGAAAAGGAGTACTCATTATTTTATTTGCCTTCTCGTAATTTAATCATCCGAAAATCATTATGAATTGCCTGGTGTGTTATGCTGTATAAATAAACTTGATTAGATTTTGGGGCAGATCCAGACCATTTCTACTGCGGTACCTTACGAGCCTCAACTTTACTCTGTCTCTTTCATCCCACTATGCATACCTCAAAAGGTTATGGCCACGTTTTGATTAAGATTTCTGGATATTTAAGAAATGGGATAAGAAACAAGTGATTACATTTCGGAGGGATCCGCAGCACTATCTGGATTCAGGACTTTTTAACTATTGGTAAGTAAGGCCTGGTTGAGGTCTGCGCTCTGCGAGGGCTTTTTAAAAAAGTTTCCAATATGAATTGCAGATACAGAGAGTGATTATAAATAGCCTAGTTATTGGGTGTTGTTGGCCTCTGCCTATTTGTTACATTGGCCTACTATGGGTTAGTGCAGGGGTCGGCAACCCGCGGCTCCGGAGCCGCATGTGGCTCTTTGACCACTCTGATGCGGCTCAGCTGCATACTTGCCGACCCCCCGATTTTCCCAGGAGACTTGTGGATCTCAGTGCCTCTCTAAGAAATCTCCAAGGGCAATTATAATCCTATTTTCACTCTAATTACTATATAAAGGGTGTGCCCTAAATGCACTGCAGTAATTGTCCTCTATAGCATTTACTGCCAGCCCGGCCACATGTTGTATGTAGCTTTTACTTGCACACGTAGGAGACAGCAAAGCATACTTACTCATCAGCCACACAGCTTACACTGACGGTAGTGTAACACAACACAACCAATACCCAGAATCCCATGCAGCCCTAACTCTTCCGGTCTAGATTATACACCCCGCTACCACAAAACCCCTCCACACATCAACCCTCCCCCCCTCCGTGCGTCGGTTGAGCGGAAGAGTTAGGGCTGCATGGGATTCTGGGTATTTGTTGTGTTGTGTTTATGTTGTGTTACAGTGCAGATGTTCTCCAGAAATGTGTTTGTCATTCTTTTTTGGTGTGGGTTCAAAGTGTGGCGCATATTTGTAACGTAACAGTGTTAAAGTTGTTTTTGTACGGCTACCGGCAGTGTAAGCTGTGTGGCTGTTGAAGTAGTACGCCTTGCTGTCACTTACGTGAGCAAGCTGAAGCTGCATTCTACATGTGGTCGAGCAGGTACACTGTTAGGGCAGACTGTAGAGGGCGCAAAAAGCAGTGCCATCACGCCCTGATATTCGGGAGTCTCCCGGAAATAATGAGAAGATTGGCAAGTATGACACTATCAAGCACCATTCATTCAAAACTCGCGGGCCGCACTAACATCAAGTTTCCATATTAAGGTGCGTGCCAGTGCGTGTGTCTGAGACCCCTAGTTAACATAGCACAAAGCAATTTAAGCTTTGTATGCGGTGTTTTTCATTTTAAATTTTTTTTTAGTGGTTCGCATTATTTTCTTTAATTTGTGAAACTTGCCAAAATGGCTCTTTGAGTGGTAAAGGTTGCCGACCCCTGGGTTAGTGAGTATTGCCCTCTCTGAAATCTGCCTAGCAACAAGTGATGGAGCAAACACGTAAAGTGAGCAACAGCAACCCTTTGCTGTGTCAGCTAGCAAGCTCAGAATCCGTTCGGAACTTATGCACAGTTTTCGAAATGAACAAAACTCATTACAGCAGGTGTGTCCAAACTCAGAGAGCCGCACGCTAAAAAAATTAAAGGATGTGGAAGCCACATGAATAATTTTTCTAATTGCCTAAACAAGCTAAAACCAAACCAATGTTGATATGCCAAAACATTTTATGTATTCAAAAGGAAAAAAAATAGCCTGAATCTAAGCCTAAAAAATTATTGTATTTAATAGTGATTAATCGAAATAAATCCTAAGCAACCCTTTGATGAATCTGAATTAAAATCATAACAAGGCAAAAGCTTACAGTCACCAGAGGTTACTGGTTCGATCCTGGCCTGGCGAGCTCATGTTGAGGTGTCCTTGAGCAAGACACCGAACCCCTGACTGCTCCTGATGGGTCGTGGTTAGCACCTTGCATGGCAGCTTCCACCATCAGTATTCCACAATTTTGTTTTCTTAATGTGCAACGACAATAAAAGCCTAATGAATATGACTATAAAAGCCTGTTATATTCTAAATAAATAATTGTTATTAGTTATCAATATTGTTACTTCTATTGGTATTTGTATTGTTCGACTTGCAGTGCAATGATGTTCATTGTCATTACTGTGTTATTCCTATCTACTTCCCTAATCTGTTCTTCTTTATAATTTTTGGTATAATATATCGTATTTTTTAAAGATTAAAGTACCAATGATTGTCACACACACACTAGATGTGGTGGAATTTGTCCTCTGCATTTGACCCATCCCCTTGGGGAGCAGTGGGCAGCAGCGGCGCCGCGCCCGGGAATCATTTTGGTGATTTAACCCCCAACTCCAACCCTTGATGCTGAGTGCCAAGCAGGGAGGAAACGGGTCCCATTTTTATAGTCTTTGGTATGACTCGGCTGGGATTTGAACTCCAACTGGGATTTGAACTCTTTTGCTGACGTAGTCCCCCTCTTGCCCCCACAATTTCCCCCTCTGTCTTCTTTTTTTCTTTCTTTCCCCTCCTGCTCTGCCAAACACTAAATATCTCCATTTAATAAAGTCAAATACTAAAGGGCAACAAGAGAAATATCCCACACGTTTCTATTGTAAAGTAAATCTGTACAGCTGATACTGGCATCTACATCAAAAAAATAATTTGCCTGAGTGGCTGGCAAAAAAAAAAAAATCTATTTAAAAACTTGACTTGTTGATTCTTTGTTAAATTGTATTGTTAGAATGTTCCGTGGACACTCCTCTATTAGACAGTAACCAAGACAACTGCGTTGAAATGGTGTAACATATAAAAACAGTTCATTTTTAGTTCATATTATCAAACTCAAGCCGTCGTAAAGGTCAGAGTAGTCCTATCGATGTCATGGCACTAAATGAGTGGAATATACGCGGCAATGGAGGCTTTTAAAAATGCACGGTTGAAGTGCACTCTGCGCGAGAACAGCAGCTCTCTGCACGACTCAATGTCAGCACGCTCACGTCACAATGCTAATAGATGCTAATGTACTACAGTCTGTCAAACCCCAGCAAGTGCGTACTAGACATCACGTAGGACCTTGAAAAACACGTTCGCTCCAACACAATGTTGACTTTGACAAAGGTTGCTGAAAAGCAAGGATGAATGTGTGCAAGATTTTCGGTTTTTAATTTATTCCAGGCCTGAAAACAAAGCTATAAAACACAACGGGCTGCAAAAAAGGCAGCTTTAAATGTCCAACGGTGGTTTGTGAAGCCATGCATGCAGAGAATATATCTGACCCTGTTTGTTTGTTGCTAAAAAAAAATAAAAAAATGAAGGTCTGGTTGCCATGGCAACCCCCAGTTTGATCATCACCGGGGGTCAGCTGGTATTGTGTCAGCCTGCTAGGTGGCGCTGTGCCACGTGCCCACCGACAATGCCGCTGGTGCTCTTTCGCTGGAGTGGTCGCCTGCTCCCAGCGTTTCCTGCACATTTCATGCTCGAGTGGGCTGACCCAGTCACGTCACAACCATTCATTTCTCCATCACAACCGTTCATTCATATCACATGTATGTGCCTTACATCACCTGTGCAATCACTTTTGTATTCTATATACAGCTAAACATGCTTCACTACACACTGTAGGGAAGATACGATAGGGAAGCAAGCGAGCACCCAGAATATAAACAAATGCCATGGGTTCCTTTTAAAAAAATTCATATTATGTTTATAAACTCAGGAAATACGTCCCTGGACACATGAGGACTTTGAATATGACCAATGTATGATCCTGTAACTACTTGGTATTGGATTGATACCTAAATTTGTGGTATCATCCAAAACTAATGTAAAGTATCAAACAACAGAAGAATAAGTGATTATTACATTTTAGCAGAAGTGTAGATCGAACTTGTTAAAACAGAAAGTATGGATGGAATGAAAGAACGGATTGATAATCCATTTTTACAGCTTGTCCCTCATAATTTTGACAAAATAGAATGAGAAATGACACAATATGTTACTGTCTATTGCAGCAGACAAATAAGGAGCCTTTGTTTGTTTACTTACTATTAAAAGACCAGTTGTCTGTATGTTCACTATTTTATTTAAGGACAAAAGTGTTCTTCAATTGCAATAAGAAACATATGTTTAATGTACTGTTAGATTTCTAGTTAAAATAAAGCCAATAGTGCAATTTTTTGTGGTCCCCCTTGTTTAGAAAAGTACCGAAAAGTACAGAAATACATTTTGGTACCAGTACTAACATATTGGTATTGGGACAACACTAGAGCAGAGTAAAACACCACAGGGAGGAGCATGATAGCATGAATGGGCAGTAAATGAGTGTCTCCATGGTGAAAACAACGTAGTACACGCAAAATCCTCATTTAAATGAGGCGGTCGGCTCCAGTTAATAACTCTACACGCAGTCTTAGTAGATCAAACACAACACGCCCACTAATACTACACGCTGTTTAGTACGTGTAAATTGGATTTCAGTAAATAAAGCCCAGCATATTTTGTAGTGGTGTGGGAAAAAATCGATTCAAATTCGAATCGCGATTCTCACGTTGTGCAATTCAGAATCGATTCTCATTTTTAAAAAATAAAAATTTTTAAAAATTTAATTAATTAATTTATTTTTTATTTATTTATTCTTTTTTTTTAAATTCATCAATCCAACAAAACAATACACAGCAATACCATAACAATGCAATCCAATTCCAAAACCAAACCCGACCCAGCAACACTCAGAACTGCAATAAACAGAACAATTGAGAGGAGACACAAACACGACAGAGAACAAACCAAAAGTAGTGAAACAAAAATGAATATTATCAACAACAGTATCAATATTAGTTACAATTTCAACATAGCAGTGACTAAAAATCCCTCATTGACATTATCATTAGACATTTATAAAAAATAAAAGAACAATAGTGTCACAGTGGCTTACACTTGCATCGCATCTCATAAGCTTGACAACACACTGTGTCCAATATTTTCACAAAGATAAAATAAGTTATATTTTTGGTTCATTTAATAGTTAAAACAAATTTACATTATTGCAATCAGTTGATAAAACATTGTCCTTTACAATTATAAAAGCTTTTTACAAAAATCTACTACTCTGCTTGCATGTCAGCAGACTGGGGTAGATCCTGCTGAAATCCTATGTAATGAATGAATAGAGAATAGTTTTGAATCGGAAAAAAATCGTTTTTTAATCGAGAATCGTGTTGAATTGAAAAAAAAAAAATCGATTTTGAATCAAATCGTGACCCCAAGAATCGATATTGACTCGAATCGTGGGACACCCAAAGATTCACAGCCCTAATATTGTGTATATTTTACTAGCAGTCTTACAGGAGCCGAGGTACAGCAGAGAGTAAGTAACCAGCTAAGAAGAGGAAATTAGCAAGGAGATGAATAATTCAGGAGACAGAATAATATCCACACATTGCAGCAACACTGTAAGCCATAGATTTGAATTGGTAGATAGTAGATATACAGTACAACACACTGGTGGGTGACCTGGGCAGGACAAGGGGCAACAAGTTTGGGCATTTCGTGGTTATTAAAGGCACAAAAACTAAAACAACAAGGATGCATGTTGCCCATGTAGGCATGCCACTTAGCAGCCTGCCACGGTTACCGCATATGTCAGCAGCCAAAGTATGAATGTAATTAAATATTATAATAATCCGTCCATCCATCCATCCATTTTCTACCGCTTGTCCCTCTCTGGGTCGTGGAGGTGCTGGAGCTGCACATGAGTGGTAGGCGGGGTACACCCTGGACAAGTTGCCACCTCATCGCAGGGCCAACACAGATAATAATAATAAATATAATAATTAAAGATGCATAAATAATGTATTTATAATTGAATCGTAGCCCTTAAAACGTAATCTAGTTGTGAGGTGCCCAAAAGATTCCCACCTCGAGTACTTTATATTTATCACAGTGCACAGCTTTAATTTCTAATATATATTGTAGTAATGCATACTCTTGAGAATAATGGTTATGTATGTAATCAATATTGTGTTTCTTTATTTGTATTTGTAAAATTGTTGGTGTAAAGTTAATTCTTAAAAAGAAAAAAGCGATGTCAGTAAAACTATACATCGTAAAAATGGGAATGTGATTATAGAGAAAATGAATCATCAATGAGTTGAATAGAATAGTTTAAATGGAATCTTTCTTTTTGAATGTTCTTGACTACTGTTTCGATGCTGACCCGATGTTTGGGTGAATATAGGCCTTATCTGGTATCATGTTGTTATTCTTTAGACATCAAAGGAGTTGAATGAACACACTTGACTAGTTCTAAAACAGTGTTTTTTAACCATTAACCATTGTTGTGCATCTCTTGGTACCGGGCCGCACAAGAAATTAAAAAAAATATATAGAGATGCGCGGTTTGCGGACACAACCGCAGAGTCCGCGGATAGTCCGCGGGTCGGGCGGATCCATGACGATATTAATACATTTTAATTAGATTCGGGCGGGTGGCGGTTGAACCAATTCCCTCGAATGTCTGCTGATTTTCACCCAATCAACAACAATAAGGGCGTGCCGTGTTGGTACTGCCTTTATCACCCTCTACAACAGGGGTCACCAACGCGGTGCCCGCGGGCACCAGGTAGCCCGTAAGGACCAGATGAGTAGCCCGCCGGCCTGTTCTAAAAAAAGCTCAAATAGCAGCACTTACCAGTGAGCTGCCTCTATTTTTTAAATTGTATTTATTTACTAACAAGCTGGTCTCGCTTTGCCCGACATTTTTAATTCTAAGAGAGACAAAACTCAAATAGAATTTGAAAATCCAAGAAAATATTTTAAAGACTTGGTCTTCACTTGTTTAAATAAATTCATAAATTTTTTTACTTTGCTTCTTATAACTTTCAGAAAGACAATTTTAGAGAAAAAATACAACCTTAAAAATGATTTTAGGATTTGTAAACACATATACCTTTTTACCTTTTAAATTCCTTCCTCTTCTTTCCTGACAATTTAAATCAATGTTCAAGTATTTTTTTATTGTAAAGAATAATAAATACACTTTAATTTAATTCTTCATTTTAGCTTCTGTTTTTTCGACGAAGAATATTTGTGAAATATTTCTTCAAACTTACTATGATTAAAATTCAAAAAAATTATTCTGTCAAATCTAGAAAATCTGTAGAATCAAATTTAAATCTTATTTCAAAGTCTTTTGAATTTCTTTTAAAATTTTTGTTCTGGAAATTCTAGAATACATAATGATTTGTCTTTGTTAGAAATATAGCTTGGTCCAATTTGTTATATATTCTAACAAAGTGTAGATTGGATTTTAATCTATTTAAAACATGTCATCAAAATTCTAAAATTAATCTTAATCAGGAAAAATTAGTAATGATGTTCCATAAATTCTTTTTTTAAGTTTTTCTCTTCTTTTTTTCGGTTGAATCTTGAATTTTAAAGAGTCGAAATTGATTTTTTTTTCGTGTTTTCTCCTCTTTTAAACCGTTCAATTAAGTATAAATATCATTAATTATTAATAATAACGTTAAAGGTAAATTGAGCAAATTGGCTATTTCTGGCAATTTATTTAAGTGTGTATCAAACTGGTAGCCCTTTGCATTAATCACTACCCAAGAAGTAGCTCTTGGTTTCAAAAAGGTTGGTGACCCCTGCTCTACAACATGTTTAGCCAGCGTGCTAGCCTAGCCACATGTTGTACGCAGCATCTGCTTGCTCACGTAAGTGACAGCAAGTAGTGTTGTGTCGTTCGCGAACGATTCGTTCGAAAGAACGAATCTTTTGAGTGAACGTACTGAACCGAATCACTTCATGAACTGATTCGTTCCTTTCTCAGTTCAGTTGAGCTCCGCCGCGACCATGCCGGTATGAGTGGAACTGGCGCATTCTGTGACTCACTGAACCCTCGACGTCGGCGAACGACGCAGCCAATGAGAGGGCGGGGGGAGGGACTGAGCGAACGATTCGTTCACCGCGGATTAACGACATGAATCACTCAGTGAACGACAACGCTCTCGCTCTCTGCTCCGCGGGGGCGGGGGGTAAAGTGTAGGGCAGGCTGTTTTGAGAAGATTTAAAATAAAAATAATAACTAATGTATGTACACATACATAGGCTATTATTTACACAGTTATTGTAACAAAAATACATTTCTCCTTGGGGATCAATTCTGGTTCATATTATTATTATTATTATTATTATTATTATCCATTCTACTGCAACTGTTGTTGTTGATGTTGTTTAGTAGCTATCATCATCATTATAATAATGCTGATTTGCAATTAAACTGTACTGCTGCTGCAGAAGTGATTCGGTTCACGTACTGAACTGCGGCCACAGTGTGGCGCTGTGTCAGTCACTGATTCTAGTGATTTGTACAGTCAAAAGAACTGCAGAAGTGATTTGGTTCACGTACTGAACTGCGGCCACAGTGTGGCTCTGTGTCAGTCACTGATTCTAGTGATTCAGTACAGTCAAAAGAACTGCCGATCCCATGAAAACAAGCCACATGAAAACAAACACACGTCCCCATTATCTCAACACATAAAGTTATGAGAGTAGACTACTAGTCTACTAGCAGTCTACTGGCGGGGGGTAAAGTGTAGGGCAGGCTGTTTTGAGAAGATTTAAAATAAAAATAATAACTAATGTATGTACACATACATAGGCTATTATTTACACAGTGCGTAGTACAGTACAGTGCAGACATTCGCGGGAGAAGCAGCAAATAGGCGCCCACACAACACTACCGCCCCTCCCTGAATCACGTTCGCGAACGACACAACACTAAGGGGTCGCCCCTTAGTACAGTACGTAGTACAGTACAGTGCAGACATTCGTGGGAGAAGCAGCAAATAGGGTGAACGCGAGTCCCCACGCACTGCGTAGGGACTCGCGTTAATCTAACAACAACAGTTGCAGTAGAAGGGATAATAATAATAATAATAATAATAATAATAATAATAATAATAATAATAATAATAATAATAATATGAATCAGAATTGATCCCCAAGGAGAAATGTATTTTTGTTACAATAACTGTGTAAATAATAGCCTATGTATGTGTACATACATTAGATATTATTTTTATTTTAAATCTTCTCAAAACAGCCTGCCCTACACTTTACCCCCCGCCAGTAGACTGCTAGTAGACTAGTAGTCTACTCTCATAACTTTATGTGTTGAGATAATGGGGACGTGTGTTTGTTTTCATGTGGCTTGTTTTCATGGGATCGGCAGTTCTTTTGACTGTACTGAATCACTAGAATCCGTGACTGACACAACACCACACTGTGGCCGCAGTTCAGTACGTGAACCGAATCACTTCTGCAGTTCTTTTGACTGTACGAATCACTAGAATCAGTGACTGACACAGCGCCACACTGTGGCCGCAGTTCAGTACGTGAACCGAATCACTTCTGCAGTTCTTTTGACTGTACGAATCACTAGAATCAGTGACTGACACAGCGCCACACTGTGGCCGCAGTTCAGTACGTGAACCGAATCACTTCTGCAGTTCTTTTGACTGTACGAATCACTAGAATCAGTGACTGACACAGCGCCACACTGTGGCCGCAGTTCAGTACGTGAACCGAATCACTTCTGCAGTTCTTTTGACTGTACGAATCACTAGAATCAGTGACTGACACAGCGCCACACTGTGGCCGCAGTTCAGTACGTGAACCGAATCACTTCTGCAGTTCTTTTGACTGTACGAATCACTAGAATCAGTGACTGACACAGCGCCACACTGTGGCCGCAGTTCAGTACGTGAACCGAATCACTTCTGCAGTTCTTTTGACTGTACGAATCACTAGAATCAGTGACTGACACAGCGCCACACTGTGGCCGCAGTTCAGTACGTGAACCGAATCACTTCTGCAGTTCTTTTGACTGTACGAATCACTAGAATCAGTGACTGACACAGCGCCACACTGTGGCCGCAGTTCAGTACGTGAACCGAATCACTTCTGCAGCAGCAGTACAGTTTAATTGCAAATCAGCATTATTATAATGATGATGATAGCTACTAAACAACATCAACAACAACAGTTGCAGTAGAATGGATAATAATAATAATAATAATAATAATATGAATCAGAATTGATCCCCAAGGAGAAATGTATTTTTGTTACAATAACTGTGTAAATAATAGCCTATGTATGTGTACATACATTAGTTATTATTGTTATTTTAAATCTTCTCAAAACAGCCTGCCCTACACTTTACCCCCCGCCCCCGCAGAGCAGAGAGCGAGAGCGTTGTCGTTCACTGAGTGATTCATGTCGTTAATCCGCGGTGAACGAATCGTTCGCTCAGTCCCTCCCCCCGCCCTCTCATTGGCTGCGTCGTTCGCCGACGTCGAGGGTTCAGTGAGTCACAGAATGCGCCAGTTCCACTCATACCGGCATGGTCGCGGCGGAGCTCAACTGAACTGAGAAAGGAACGAATCAGTTCATGAAGTGATTCGGTTCAGTACGTTCACTCAAAAGATTCGTTCTTTTGAACGAATCGTTCGCGAACGACACAACACTAGCAAGCAGAAGCCGCACAGAACATGTGGCTGGGCTGTCACGCTGTCCGTACATTATGTAGAGGGTGTTACAGGCAGTACCATCACAGCACGCCCTAAATAATGCTGTTAGGGTGCGTCCCCTGGTCTAATATTATATATATAACAACGGGCGGGTGGCGGGCGGGTGGCGGGCGGTTGTGTTTTTGATAAAATGTTAGTTCGGTTGGATGGCGGGTGGATAACGACTTTTGTGATGCGGATGCGGATGAAATAATTGCCTATCCGCGCATCTCTAATATATACATATATATATATGTTTTTTTATTTATTAAATCAACATAAAAAACACAATATATACATTACATATCAATATAGATCAATGCAGTCTGCAGGGATACAGTCCGTAAGTACACATGATTGAATTTCTTTATGGAAAAAAATACAAATAAAAAAAAAAAAATTAATTGCACTTTAATTTTATTGACATATATATTATTAAAATTTGTTAATTTAATCAGAATGTATTTATAAGCAAACACTGCATAATTGTATGTACATTTATTCTTCATCAGTTTTTATGAGTCCCTCCTTTTGCAGTATATTTGATTAGTATTTACTTTTGTGATCAGCCTGACCTAAGCCAAAGGTTTATGTGTAAAATATATAATCATCTTTGTGATTAACACACGGTTTCATATTATTTGACATGGTTTATCCTGTTAAACTGTAAGTAGATTAAATATATTTATTGAGATTAAAATCAATAGTAAGATGGCTAATTTTGTGTTAATATTTGAGTGGGCCCAGGCCCCCTCTCTAGTGAAAAAGTTGGGCTCCGAGGTCAAAAAGTTTAAGAACCCCTGTTCTAAAGGATCAATGAATTAATTTAGTGCCCATCCCCAACAGGTATGCACAAGCATTGAAAGGTGGTGGGTTCCAGCAGGGGATGATGGGAGTGTTGCAGCAGGTGTCTCTCAAGTGCTACTCGGGTTAATGAGACGGCCCGTGGGCATTATCAAGCGTGAGCAAACACCTGTGCAACCCTATCACATCTGTATCGCCACGCCTTCACCCACTAAGCTCCAATAAAGTTGGCAGCACAATGGCTACAGGACCTGAGCGTTGACGATTGTCACCATGCTATCAAAAGGCAGAGCACGGACTGCGTGGCTGGCTAAGGCCTGATAAGCCGGCACAATTCTAGCTTAGGGAACAACTAAAGGCAATGCCGTGGGTGTTGCCACGGGCAACTGGAGGTGGCCATATGCTGGGTCGACAACAGCACTACCAATTAGTGACACATTCCCAGGAATGGCGAAGCGGCAGGAATATTTGGAGAAGTGTGCATGCTGCATGACTGCTTTTCACTGAGAGCTTTATTCCCCTTTTACGCATCCAATAAATGAAAAGCAAATGGAGTGAAGAGAAGATGGAAGCAGTTCAATCAGCCTGATTAACAGGGAAACAGATCATTAGAACCCCCCTCCTACTTATTGGATTCCACTGTGACGCAACCTCTGATGCTTTATAGATAGATTTATAGATCATGCACTGTTATGTGTGCATGGGTTATTTCCGTACAAACATTTGGTGGTCAAATCCAAAAAAGACGTTCTCGTCTTGATGTTGCTCCATTTTCTACATCATGACTCAGACCTGATGGTGTGTGCTGCCATCTTTTTTTTTCTTCCTTTCCTTCCACACAGAAGCTTTATTAAGGCTGGGGTCATCTTAAGAAAATGTGTTTACATGATGTCTCAAATGAAGCTTGTGGGTCTAAATGGTGGATTTTTAATTGCACATAAGGGCGGTGCTGTTGGATGCTCTGCAGACAATCTGCACAATATGTTACAAAATGTTTGTTGGTAACCTCATTGTCAAGTTCCGGTGACGGGATTATGGTCCTGTATGATGATGAATCATAACTAAATTCCCTCATAAGAAAACATTTCATAGCAACAGGTGGTGTCGTCAATGACAAGCCTAAAAAAAGGCACAATAACAAGAATGAATCCAAGGTGGAGGGAATCATCTGTGTGGATCATGGGGTCATACTTGCCAACCTTGAGACCTCCGAATTCGGGAGATTGAGGGGGTGGGGGGTGGGCGGGCGCCGGGCCGGGCCGGGCCGGGGGGCGGAGTTAAGGGGGAGGAGTATATTTATAGCTAGAATTCACTGAAATTAAAGTGTTTCTTATATATATATATATATATATATATATATATATATATATATATATATATATATATATATATATATATATATATAGAGTACAGTAATGAAAACACAGTTGTTCGGCTAACTGTACTGTACTTGCTGCTTACTTTAAAAAAAAAAAACACTTACCTTTCACTATTTGAGTAGCTTTTGTTCTGCCATTTGAGTACTGGCGAGTGATCTCTGAATGCGGGAACATATCCTTCACGGATTTGTTGAAAACATCCGCAAATGAGAACGAAATGTTGCTTGCAAGAAGGCCCATAATACTACGTTGTCGCCGCCTTGTGCTTCTCTGACCGTTCATGAGTGACTATATCCATTCGGCCACCGTGTTATGGGTTATAGATAAACCTATGGATAATGTAGACATATATAATAGTCTCATTTTCAGGTGAGAGAGGACGCTAAAGGCAGCTCCAATGTGTGTCTATCCCTTTTCCCGGCAAAACTCGAACACCCACTTCCTATTAACAACGTCACTTACCTATCTCTCCCGGAAGTCCCGCCCCTCAGCCACAGTCATTGGCTAACACCCCATAGCCAGCCGCTACAGTATTAAGGTGCCGGCTGGAATAAACACACGCTGAGAAATAGCTCCGTGCCTGCCTACTTTATGGGTTGTATAAACCTATGGATAACGGAGACATATATAATAGTTTCCTTTTCAGGTGAGAGACGACGCTAAAGGCAGTGCCTTTAAGGCACGCCCCCAATATAATTGTCCGGCTGGAAATCGGGAGATTTTCGGGAGAATAGTTGTCCCGGGAGATTTTCGGGAGAGGCACTGAAATTCGTGAGTCTCCCGGAAAATTTGTGAGGGTTGGCAATTATGCATGGGGTGGAGTCATTCCTGCACGCAAAAAGGTTGCCCACTTCATAAGGTTACTGACCTAATGAAGTAAAAACAATTGCTCAAACTGTGACGTGACACAAAAGCCTAATTTTCACCAGGCAGCATTGTTTACTTCTGCATGGTACAGTACGGTACAGCTTCCACCACAAATAGTGTAGTCGGGATGATGATAAAAATACAAAAGTATTTTTTTGCCCTAAATTAAGTGTTGAATTACATTTTTATTTATCTATATGTATTACAGTGCGGTATAGGTTTCATTTTCCATTATTATGTTGTGGCGATCCATGAAGATATTCACAACATATTCATAACAACACATGCTGCTAATATTGGCGCTATCTTCACCTTGGCAGTCTCAAATTGACCACCTTTTTGATGGACTTTATCTTCCACTCCTCCCTTATTATTACCATTTCTCCAAATTGGGGATACCTTTGACGTGAATGATATCAAAAGACAACAGCGGGAAGTAACAACAGATGTCAGCGTAGCACTTTAGGCTAACGATCAGCTGCTAGCTGATCGTTATTGCTAACCATCAAAAATAATACTTATTTACACACTACCTACTAGTGAATACAACTTTTTTTTTATTGACTCCAGTTTTCATGAGTCCCTCACTGAAGTTAATACTCAATTGTTACGGAGCGCATAACGTGCTCAACCAACCATCATTTTCTACCGCTTGTACCTTACGGGGTGGCGGGGGTGCTGGAGCCTATCTCAGCTGCACTCGGGCGGAAGGCGGGGTACACCCTGGACAAGTCGCCACCTCATCACAGGGCCAACACAGATAGACAGACAACATTCACACTCACATTCACACACTATGGCCAACCAGTTTGTTCCTAACTAACATCTGCACCCCTATGTTAAACATTGTTGTCCCTGCTTCCTTTACACAAGAAACAAACATATGTTTTGATGACACTTTTGACGTGCGTGTTTGAACGTCCTCCGACCATCAGAACTAAAAAAGTTACTGCGAAGGAGAGGAAGCCGACGACCAAACCATTAAAAATATGTCCTTCCTGTTAGCAGCCGACCTTACTCAACCAGCTATTGCAAGGAATTTAGGGATTTCACCATCTACGGTCCGTAATATCATCAAAGGGTTCAGAGAATCTGGAGAAATCACTGCACGTAAGCAGCTAAGCCTGTGACCTTCGATCCCTCAGGCTGTACTGCATCAACAAGCGACATCAGTGTGTAAAGGATATCACCACATGGGCTCAGGAACACTTCAGAAACCCACTGTCAGTAACTACAGTTGGTCGCTACATCTGTAAGTGCAAGTTAAAACTCTCCTATGCAAGGCAAAAACCGTTTATCAACAACACCCAGAAACGCCGTCGGGTTCGCTGGGCCTGAGCTCATCTAAGATGGACTGATACAAAGTGGAAAAGTGTTCTGTGGTCTGACGAGTCCACATTTCAAATTGTTTTTGGAAACTGTGGACATCGTGTCCTCCGGACCAAAGAGGAAAAGAACCATCCAGATTGTTATAGGCGCAAAGTTGAAAAGCCAGCATCTGTGATGGTATGGGGGTGTATTAGTGCCCAAGACATGGGTAATTTACACCCCTGCGAAGGCGCCATTAATGCTGAAAGGTACATACAGGTTTTGGAGCAACATATGCTGCCATCCAAGTAACGTTACCATGGACGCCCCTGCTTATTTCAGCAAGACAATGCCAAGCCACGTGTTACATCCACGTGGCTTCATAGTAAAAGAGTGCGGGTACTAGACTGGCCTGCCTGTAGTCCAGACCTGTTTCCCATTGAAAATGTGTGGCACATTATGAAGCCTAAAATACCACAACGGAGTCCCCCGGACTGTTGAACAACTTAAGCTGTACATCAAGCAAGAATGGAAAATAATTCCACCTGAGAAGCTTAAAAAATGTGTCTCCTCAGTTCCCAAACGTTTACTGAGTGTTGTTAAAAGGAAAGGCCATGTAATACAGTGGTGAACATGCCCTTTCCCAACTACTTTGGCATGTGTTGCAGCCATGAAATTCTAAGTTAATTATTATTTGCAAAAAAAAATAAGTTTATGAGTTTGAACATCAAATATCTTGTCTTTGTAGTGCATTCTATTGAATATGGGTTGAAAAGGATTTGCAAATCATTGTATTCCGTTTATATTTACATCTAACACAATTTCCCAACTCATATTGAAACGGGGTTTGTAGTTTCAGTGGGCAGGGTTGATTTGAGATACGAGTGTTTCGAGTTAAGAGCTTGGTCGTGGAACCAGTTAGTAGAGGTACCATTCATCCATCCATTTTCTACTGCTTGTCCCTCTCAGTGTTGCTGGAGCCTATCTCAGCTGCATTCAGGCAGAAGGCGGGGTACACCCTGGCACAAGTCACAAGTCGCCACCTCATCGCAGGGCCAACACAGATAGACAGACAACATTCACACTCACATTCACACACTAGGGCCAATTTAGTGTTAACAATCAACCTATCCCCAGGTGCATGTCTTCGGAGGTGGGAAAAAGCCAGAGTACCCAGAGGGCACCCACACAGTCACGCAAAGAACATGCAAACTCCCGAGCCTGAGGATCGAACCCAGGGCCTTCGTATTGTGAGGCACACGCACTAACCCCTGGGTCACCGTGCTGCAGTGAAATAAATAGCATTTTTCCCCACGCATCTACAAGGTCTACATGGATGTTTCGCATGTATATTTTGCTTTGCTGTAATCCTGAAGTACAACAAATATCTCATGAATACCTAATAAACCGTAGCCAGGCAGGCTTATAGTGTGAATTGTCTGTTTCGCCAAATTGTTGATGTTGACGTTCTTCTGGTGTGCGATACAAGTGTCACATGTCAAATACCACAGCAGCACAGTTGACAGGCGTCCGGTGTGTCTTCCAGCTCCCTGCACCACCTGTAGCACACTCACCTGTACTTCATGCTGGTGTGCCGCCCGATGGCCTCCTTCATGTGCGCGTGACCCTGCGGGGTCTGGCGTGACCCGGGGCCCTCCCTGGTCTTGACCGATCCCTGGGACGTGTAGTTGCCATTACCGCCTTGTCCGCTTCCTCCTCCGCCTCCTCCTCCGCCACCTGATCCACCGCCGCCGCCACCTCCGCCGCCACCGCCGCCACCTCCGCCGCCTCCTCCTACTCCTCCGCTGCTTCCTCCGGGGGGCGGAGCGGTACGGAGGCCACAAAGGCGGTCCTCGCTGCGACTCTTGAGGTTGTGCTCGGTGCAGGCAAAAGACACCTGCATCCTGACCCTGGTTTCCGGAATAGGGGGCCGGGGGGGTTACTTATGGAGTCTGACCTTTTTTCACAACTTTGGTGCAAATGTCAAAATGACTCCGAGGTGCTTGCTTGAGTGTATATGTGCGCCGTCACTCCTCCTAAAAAAAGGGGTCTTTCTCCAGTGGGCCCAGGTTACAGATTTTGTCTGGGAGTTCCTGCAGGGGAGGGGGTGCAGGCAAGAGTCCAGCCTCTAACATGACACACGCAGAGCTGCCGTCTGCTGCGTCTCCTGTCTGCTGATGCAAACCTGCCAGAAGGTTCTAGTCAGAGTTTTCACACTCACAAGATGCATCAGGGCTGCAGTCCAGTTTGTAAAAAAAAAAAAAAAAAAAATGCTCGCTTGCAGATTTTGGAGGGGTGTTCCTGTTGGGTGGGGGGCCCCCACAGACATACATATACAAGCGGTGAGTTGTTCCCGCCTTGAGCCTGAGAGCTCGCCAGCGTACCGCAGCGACGACACTCACATCCTCACCCTTGACGTCAAAGAAGAAAAAAGAAAATCTTCATTTGTCGCAAGGTAAAGAAAAAAACAAGGCTTGCGTGGAAAAAATAAAAAATAAATCAACGCATCATTGCCACCCATGCAGCAGCTCCATCACAAGCAGGAAAACGCAGCCCAAAAAAAAAAATTATATTTCAATTTTTTTTTAAATTCTTTTTACCTTCTTCGGGGTGAGAAGTGGCAAACATGCCGGCGGCAGCAGCTGTTCGCGCCGCTGCTGCTTCGTCTTGCACAGAATGTCACGCAGCAAAACGCAGTGAACATTGTGGACCTTCTAACGTGTCTTCAGTCAGTCAGCAACATCCTTCATCTTTCTTCTGCTCCTCATTGTCACGGTGCTGTGCCACACGCTCCCCAAATGTTCACGACACACGGAGCAACATCTCTCTCTCTCTCTCTCTCTCATCTCTCTCTCTCTCTCTCTCTCTCTCCTTCTCTCTCTCCTCTCTCTCTCCTCTCTCTCTCTCTCTCCTCTCTCTCTCTCTCTCTCTCTCTCTCTCTCTCTCTCTCTCTCTCTCTCTCTCTCTCTCTCTCTCTCTCTCTCTCTCATTCATTACACGGGTGAACACATTTCCTCACATCATCGTGTGTGTGTGTGTGTGTGTGTGTGTGTGTGTGTGTGTGTGTGTGTGTGTGTGTGTGTGTGTGTGTGTAGTTTATGCAATGTTGCCTCTCGGATCAATTAGAGAAAATGCATCAGTCTATCCATCTAATAATCTATGCACGCACTCTCACTTCCCCTCAGCACATTAAAGCTCCCCACGCCATGCCTCTGCTGCGTGTGCAGGCATCTCTGCAGCTCCACCACACACCCATTTAGTCTGAATGAGCAGCCATCACAATTACGCTGCAACATCTGCATCATCGTCCCTGAGTGGTACGGGGCAGATGTGTGCATCCATCATAAGACGGCAGGTTAAAAATGATGAGTCATGCAA